>NC_089793.1:25455323-25475323 GCF_040412425.1 Macrobrachium rosenbergii | reverse complement strand
AAGAAGAAGAAGAAGAAAAAAAAAAACTAACCAGCTACAGCAGCAACGATGACAACAGATGAATAAAAACAGATAAATAAAAATCAATCTCGCCAAAGGAATTTAATGACAGGACAGACTGAATGCAACAGCATAACGGTATGATTGGAGTTCCACTAAGCAATTAAAAAAAAGAAAAAAAAGTTCTATTCAAAAGCCTTTTAAAAGAAAGAGAGCGTCATATTGACAAACAGGCAGCCTGCCATCACCTCCGGCACAGCAGCAACATGTGTTGCAAAATTTACGCTGCAAAAAAATAAAGAAAAGAAAAACAAAAAAATCCTACCGCCTGTTTAATCACTATAATGAAGCATCAGAGTTGTCAACGCGCGAGCAAAATACGACCTCCGCCGCAACAAACATGCTGATGAAGAGAGAGAGAGAGAGAGAGAGAGAGAGAGAGAGAGGTTTCTCATGCTAATATCTGTATACTTATAAATAAAATTTCCAAAATTCTATCGGCATGCTTACTTTTCAGTCAACATTACTACGGCACAATTAAACGATAATCGTATATGAGAGAGAGAGAGAGAGAGAGAGAGA
Source organism: Macrobrachium rosenbergii (assembly GCF_040412425.1). Lineage (NCBI taxonomy): Eukaryota > Metazoa > Arthropoda > Malacostraca > Decapoda > Palaemonidae > Macrobrachium > Macrobrachium rosenbergii. The sequence goes on along the minus strand of NC_089793.1, from coordinate 25,474,741 downwards.
GAGAGAGAGAGAGAGAGGCCCTCTGTTATGCAAATATTTAAACGCCGCTCATGAAAAGAACCTCTCTCCCTCTCTCCATTGAGGTACAGAAAAAAAATGACTTGTGACAGAGAGTGTGTTCTGTCTATTTGCATCTCCGCGGTTAACTAAATAGGCGGCTAAACTGTCTACAAAGAGGGGGATGTTGTACCGGAGACAGTCGGACTTATGAAGAGATACACATGTATGTAAAAAGATACAAAGACAGATTAAATGATTTGCTATATACACGCCGATACCATAGCGTAGATAGATAGATAGAATATACAATTTAGGCATAAGGTCAAGCGCTGGGACCTATAAGGTCATTCAGCGCTGAAAGTAAAATGGAGAGTAAGAGGTTTGCAGGGTGTAACAGGAGGAGAATCTCGCAGTGGCATTATGAAACAACTGTAGAAGAGGGTGGAAAGTAAGATGGAAGAAAGAATAGGAAAGGAGGTAGAGTAAAAGGAATGAAAGGGGTTGCAGCTAGGGACCGAAGAGACTCTGCAAAGAACCTTAAGTAATGGTGATAGCATGAAACTGACCACGCACACGTTCCACTTTTATCAAATAACGATCTTCAATACAGCCTTATGACTGTCAGTATAAACCTTATCCTTAACATTAAAACTGTTATTACTGTTACGGCCACTTTTAAGAAAATCTGAGTGGTCCTTTCTTTTCCCAAAAACAAACCTGTTGTGATCCCGTAAATAATTCAGCAAAAACTTTATTGCAACACATTTACTCCAGGAAGGAATCTCGGCACTGCTCTCCTTGATAGTGCAGGCATTTTCTTCTTTTGCAAGCAAATCTATTATACCCTGGCAATTTGCCTTTACGTCCACCCCATTCGAGATGAAAGCTGTACCTAATCCCTGCAACTCTTTTATACATAGTTGCTGCTGCTGAGTATACGACGAACGAATGATGGCATTATCTCGGAAGCGCTTATTGTACGCTGTAAATCACAGCTCCCTGAAGAAGAAAAGAAGAAGAAGAAGAAGAAGAAGAAGAAGAAGAAGAAGAAAAAGAAGAAGAGGAAGAAGAAGAAGAAGCCCTTTCGCATAAAAGTTAAGGACCTCTCGGCTCCACGTCTGGAGTAAATGCTGGAACTATGAATTTCCTTGCGATGAAAGGTGCTCTGACACAAATGCAGGTACTTGTTTGTTTATACACACACAGATATATATATATGTATGTACATATTTATTATAGTATGTATAAATGTATATTTGTACGTGAATATACTCTGAATCTCTCAGACCTTCCAAATATTAATTCCCACTAAAACAAAGAATTCATTCTCTTGAAAGAAAACTGAAACTTCCAGGACAACAAACGAATCAAGATCAGTCACAATTAGCCACCAACGAACAGATATGTATTGACAGATTCCAAGTTTTGAAATGCCACTGTATCATCTCCCTACACCACCTTCAGACAAAAGGTGAAATCTAGAATCTACACTTAAAACCGCAAACTTTTCACAGAAATTCTTAATATCACTACAGTAGTTCCACTGAACTCTGGTCATTTAGATTTGAACATGTTTATGCGCTGCATATAAATGAACATGCTTCAATAGTGACTTGGCCCATTTCGAACACCGGCTGAGGAAAGAGCAGTCAGGGCACATACACTAAAAATAAGTTATTTTACTGAGATATATGTATATATATATATATATATATATTATATATATATATATATATATATATATATATATACTCTCAACATTTATCCACTACCCATAACTATGATGGCTCTGAAGAAAATTTAAAATATATATATATATATATATATATATATATATATATATATATATATATATATATATATATATATATGTATACACATATACACATACATATATTTATAAATATATATTATATATTTATACAGAGAAGAGAGAGAGAGAGAGAGAGAGAGAGAGAGAGAGAGAGAGAGCATTCATACCACACACACACAAACACGCACACACACACACACAATCCAAGCAGAGTGAATCGAGCCCATCCGCTTTCAAAAGTTTGCTTTTGCAGCGCCGTGGAAAGCAGAACACTCAATAAACTTGAAACTATTTTACGGTCAAATGCTTGGAGTTGCTTTTCAATACTAGCCAAAGGGGGCCTGCTGTTGCACTGTCGAACCGCATTTATTGCAACGCTGCATTACGTGCAATGCCGTTCTTTACTTTCCTCGGGGAGTAATTTCATTCAATGCTTCCGGGATGATGGAGTAGGTCCTGGAATGGTTTCTATTCCAAAAAAAAAAAAAAAAGTCTATTTCGTCTTTATTCGTTTCTGAAGATTCAGCATTCACCATTTTTACCATGTAACAGACATACCATTTTCTTTCCCAAAGGCGCAGGAAGTAATAAAAATTGTACTGTTTGTTAAGGGGGGGAGGGAAGAGAGAATTTAAGACAAGGCCAAGTGCTGGGACCTATGAGGTCACTCAGCGCTGAAACTGAAATTGACAGTAAAAAGCTTTGAAATGTGTAACAGTAGGAAAACCTCGCAGTTATACTTAGCAATTGTTAGGAGAGGGTTGAGGAAAGTATGAAGAAAGAGATTTCTAACGGAGGTACAGTAAAAGGAATGGAAGGGGTTGCATCTAGGGGTCTAAGGAACGCTGCAAAGAACCTTCAGTAATGAATCTCGAAAAAGAATGAAAAAACTGAAGCAACGTGAAGAGTGAATAAAAAATAAGGACGTATGCAGGAGACTGATTTTATCTTGGTCTCACACTGCTCGATAATAAGTGATGGAAAGTAGTAATTTACAAATAAACATGATGTTAATGACTAAATATTTTAGAAAACAGTAAAGGCTTACATATGAAGATAAAAATACTTAGGTTTCTTGAGTCTCCAAAACGAGTTATTTCTTATCAAGTTCTCTTTTATACATTTACAACCTTTTAACAATAAAAGTATGTTGTTACTAATCAATTTTTATTTTTCTGTAAAATAAAACTGTCGTACCGGCTTTGTTTGTCCGTCCGCCCTCAGATCCTAAAAACTACTGAGGCTAGAGGGCTGCAAATTGATATGTTGATCATTCACTCTCCAGTCATCGAACATACCAAATTGCAGCCATCTAGCCTCAGTAGTTTTTATTTCATTTAAAGTTAAAGTTAGTCATAATCATGCATCTGGCAACGATATAGTACAGGCCACCACAGGCCAGTGGTTAGAGCTTCATGGGCCGCGGCTCACAGAGCACTATACCGAGAACACCGAAAGGTAGATCTGTTTTCGGTGGCCTTGATTATACGATGTACAGAAAACTCGATTGCGCCGAAGAAACTTCGGCGCATTTTCTACTTGTCTATTTTAAATGTGCACCCTTTTAGCAATAACATACGTTGCTCTCTAGCATCCTTCCTTTCCCATTTTAAATCTACCAACTTTTAGCAATAAAATACATTGTTCTCGAACAACTTTCCTTCCCCATTTTACATTTACTACTTGCAAGTAATATCAATGTGTTCTCGAACACCCTCCGCCCCAATTTAATTTTACACCCTTTTACCAATAAAAAGCCGTTGCTCTCGAACATTTATCCTTTACCGTTACACCTTTGAGAGATTTTTAACACTAAAAAATACGTCGTCCTCGAACACCCATCCATTCCCATTCTTATCAAACACAGCAATAATTGCATAAATAACAACAACCGGCCTATGAGGGATAAAAGAATGCTTAAAGCACATATGCTAGCTCACCCTTCCATACGGAACGGTTGTTCATATAATATGAATGGAACAGAATCTTAAATAAGTAAATAAAAATTAAATAAATGGATAAATAAATAAATAAATACTATTTAGACGAATAAAGGACAATGTTCGCAGGATTCACAGGGGAGAGGGGGAGGGGTGAATGGGGGATGGAGATGAGAGAAGGGGTAGGTAAGGATGCCGAGAGAGAGAGAGAGAGAGAGAGAGAGAGAGAGAGAGAGAGAGAGAGAGAGAGAGAGAGACGAAGATCAACTGGGACATGAAATACGAGTCTCTCCCTCCAGAGCTTTACCGACTCACATGAATAATAAATTGAGATGCGATTTGTACTCGGAAAGGAAACTGGCAAAAAGAAAAAAAAAAAAAAAAGACGGAGGAAAAATGGAAAAGCAGAATAAGACCATAATGCCTCCGAAATGACCTACTGAATAACAAATACTTTTCCATAAGAGTAGTTTATCCCCAAATCGGAAAAACGTTATTGGATCGCATCTGTGTTGTTTTACTTGTTGAGAGAGAGAGAGAGAGAGAGAGAGAGAGAGAGAGAGAGAGAGAGAGAGAGAGAGAGAATGTCCAGCGTAAGGGAAGAGTACAATGAAATAGTACATTATATATGTTCTTTATACTTATAGATTATGTACTAAAATGAGAGAGAGAGAAATGAGAGAGAGAGAGAGAGAGAGAGAGAGAGAGAGAGAGAGAGAGAGAGAGAATGTCCAGTATAAGTGGAGAGCACACTGAAATAGTAAAATACATATGTTCCTTACACTTAGCAAAGTCATGTAAAATGTGTGTGTGTGTATCTGTGAGAGAGAGAGAGAGAGAGAGAGAGAGAGAGAGAGAGAGAGAGAGAGAGAGAGAGAGAGAGAGAGAGAGAGAGAGAGAGAGAGAGAGAGAGAGAGAGAGAGAGTTAATAGGGAGCTATGCTTCGTGAGAGAAGAAGTCTGGAAAAGCCACGTTATTATTTACCTGTAACACTGAATTTTTATCGCTCGCCTGAGGATAGAACGAATTAAAATTTCTCATAGAATAATTTAATTCCCTGACGTATTTACAACGAATGAAATGTCCATTCATTACTTCTCATCTGGCACGAGATTACAGAGAAATGAAACACACTGTCTGCGATAATGTTCTTACTGTGATGTGATACACTTCAAGACGACTCTGGGTTCCACTTGATGTGTACTAGATAACTCCACCCGTAATTCCCCCCTTCTGTTTAAACCTCCAAGGCTTCCGATTACGATGTAGTCATTCCTCACTCTCATGATAATAATAATATGTTCAACTTCGCTTCCTCACTGCCCTTACTATACAAGGACGAAGTGACAGATATATGTGACCTTTACTTCTGCACATAAACTAAATGAAATGACATCACTGAGAAAAGAGCAGGAGTTTTGATAAGAAGACGATCTAGGTAAATATGTATCTGATTCCTCTTATGACGATGGTACTTATCTACAAATACTTTCACATGGCTATTTTGTTTAGGACATAGGCATGGCTACAGGAACCTCACCCATGAATCCTAAATGAGAAACAGAAGGTGCATCAACGATTGAGTGCCAAAGTATGTCACAGTAATTATATATTTCAACTCCCAAATACCGAAATAAATATTATAGTGTTCATTCCGAATACATAAGAAAGGAGGTTAGCTGGTCTGCTGAAATTATGGAGATTTAAAAACCTCACAGAAATGCAGAATATTAAAGGTGTTTGCATGATAAGATATATGTATCATATTGATAATTTAGAGGATGCTTATCAAATTGGTGAAAAATATTAGACACTGAATTTAGCTGCCAATCATTTCTGTGGATGACAGTGAAAAAAAAAAGATGGCCGCTGTGAAATCCCAATCTGGGAAAAGAGAGAAGTCACTTACTTTATGGTTTCTAATAACAGCGAAGACAAAACTTCAATGTCGATATTTTACTGACGATTGCACAGACGAAATAATAAATGTATGTATATGTGTGTATACATATATATGTGTGTACATATACATGTATGTATGTATATATATATATATATATATATATATATATATATATATATATATATATATATATATATATATATATCATTAAGCTACAAATGTTGTTTAATATCAATTCACGCTACTTCAGGGAATATCCCCGATGGGGAATTATCACAAGAGGAATTTTATAAGTGATAAATGGATCAGTACCGCCGGGTCCCGATCCTTCGACACGATACTTTCCGACAGCTCCAGTCGACGGAAAGTATCGTGTCGAGGGATCGGGACCCGGCGGTACTGATCCATTTATCACTTATAAAATTCCCCTTCGGTGATCATTCCCCATCGGGGATATTCCCGAAGTAGCGTGAATTGGATATTAAAAAACATTTGTAGCTTTATGACTGTATATAAATCACGGTGTGATAAAAATTTTATATATATATATATATATACAGTATGTATATTGTGTATATATACAGTATAATATATATACGTATACATATACATATACATACTGTATATATATCTATATCTATCTACCTATCTATCTATCTATCAATATATATATATATATATATATATATATATATATATATATATATATATATATATATATATATATATAAAGATGTTCAAGGGTGTGCAGGCCCTGATACTTAAAATGAAGCCTTGGAAAACTAGCAGAAAATACTAACACAGTCAAATAAGTCTCCAGTACCACTTTCGGCTTTCCTCCCATGGGTCTAGACCTCCGAAACTACAACACAATTTAATTTAGTTTGGAATCTGCCTGTTCCTTCGCAACAGCATGGTGAGAGAGAGAGAGAGAGAGAGAGAGAGAGAGAGAGAGAGAGAGAGAGAGAGACGTCTCATGCGAGTATCTGTATAGACCAAATGTCCAAAAATTCTTTCGACAAGCTTCCTTCTCAATCAACTTTATTATGACACAATTAAACGATAATGATATATGAGGAGAGAGAGAGAGAGAGAGAGAGAGAGAGAGAGAGAGAGAGAGAGAGAGAGAGAGTTCCCAAGCTTGGTATTCAAAATTCTAGGATCAAAAGTCCAAAACATATCAACATACTTACTTTTCAGTCAACTCTACTGTGGCACAATTGAACGATAATAATATATGAAGAGAAGGAGAGAGAGAGAGAGAGAGAGAGAGAGAGAGAGAGAGAGAGAGAGAGAGAGAGAGAGAGAGAGAGAGCAGTGCAATGTCTTATCGCTTCGGTCATGCTTCCCATTTGAATAATTCATCTTACGGTTGGTGGGTGTCTCAGCTGAAGCAGCTGGTATGTCACAAATAGCGAATATCCTCCCTCTCTCTCTCTCTCTCTCATTCAAATTTTCTCACCGGATTCCCTTTCAATGATCTCCATTCGCTCTCTCCCTCCCAGAAATTTTTCTCTTTCATCAAAAACCTCCTCCTCCTCCTCCTTCAGACATTGATTTCCTTTTACTGTTTCCTTTTACTTACTTTTATCTTCTCTCCTTATATTCCCCTTTACCGAAATCTCTGCCCCTTCCTCCTTCATCTGTTTTTGTCCCTCCCCGCACAATGATAACCAGAGGTTCGAAAGCTGAAAAATATTGGAAGCTTCCAATATGAAGTCTACCTCAGAAAAGAAAAAAATTAAGGGGTGAGGGGTGTGGGGAGTTGGAGGGACTGGGGAGGAGGGGGTAGTAGGAAGGGGGTGGAGGTGGGAGGACACGGGATTGTAGTAAAACTGAGAGATCCATGAATCAATATGAGATGAAAACTTCGAGTCGGAAATTTTATCACATCCATGTTTGCAAACTGGATGGCACACGAGCAATATATACGTACACACATTATATATATATATGTATATATATATATATATATATATATATATATATATATATATATATATATATATATATATATATATATATATATATATATATATATATATATATATATATCTCCACATATATATATATATATATATATATATATATATACTCCATACTATACTATATATATATATATATATATATAGTTGACGATATAAATAATGATGAGATACAAGAATATCAAGATGTACCCCAACCATACAAAAATTTCAACCACCCATTAAATACGACATCAAAGTCATTTATCTGACACAACTATTCAATCGAATTAATGCAATATCCTATTAAAAAGACTAAATGCAAAACAACCCGAATAACACGACTACACTGATTACTGGTGAGTGCACATTCGTATGTACAATGGAATAAAACAGAAATGACTAGCTATGAATGGCAACTGTATCAGAATGCTTATCATGCATCCACTGAGCTGCTTCTTATTGGTAAACACAGTCTGCAGGCTTCTGGGCACTCTGACTCTAAGAGTAGTCGAAAGAGTATTTGGGCCTTAGGAGAGGATAGCACAAAGGCATGACAAAGGTACTGTCTACACACTGTAGACAGAATGTCAAAGTGTGTGGTTCCCTGTCTCGGGAAGACAAAGACAATGGGGTAAGGAATGGCAGACGTCACAGGTAGGTACGACATATTGTCACAGGTAGATAGATGTATTACCGATTATAAACAGCCGGGCAGTCTGACAAACTGACGTTTGGCAGAGTGATCATGTCAAGCTCACGCTTCTCTGATTTTGGTATCTATTCAGCGTCAGGCTCCCTTAAATGGTATAGGAATATAGAACTGAGGCCAAAGGCTAAGCGCTGGGACCTAAGAGGTCATTCAGAGCTGAAAAGGAAATTGACAGTAAGAAGGTTTGAAAGGTGTAACAGGAGGAAAACTCGTAGTTTGTTAGAGAAGGTGGAAAGTCAGATGGAAGAAAGAGAATATGAACGGAGGTACTGTAAGCGGAATGAGAGGCTGCAGCTAGGAGCCGAAGGGACGCCGCAAAGAACCTTAGATAATGCCTACAATGCACCACGTGAGGTGAACTGACGGCACTACCCTCCTATGGGGTCAGAATCCGTTAACGGAATAATACGATCAGGACAATTTATCTCTGTGGAGACGTCCCGTCAGACTGGAGATATAAAAAAGATGGGGCTGGAGCTTCGTCTACCATTAATCAACTCTCACGTTTTGAATGACTGGACGACATAACCTTATTCGCTGCTTTGCATAGACATATATTATTCATATGATATATCAAACGGGATTTACTGGAAATAGCGGAAGTGTAAACATGGTCGTAATTAAAAGTGTTAATATAAATATGCAGAAAGATATTAAAACTGTCGTTTACGATAATGAAGTTAAAAGTTCACTACATGCCAGTTTCATCCCCTTTGCATAAGTATTACTTTATTTTCATTCTACCAGACCTTCTAGGCTTAAAATCTATGCAAATAATCTCATAATCCATGTATAAAAGACAATAATAGTGGATTCTGATATATCTTCACAAGAAATTCTTCTAGTTAGAAAGCATTCCAAAACTGATAGAAAAAAAAAAAACGCTGAAATGTTTATCTCATACAAATATTTTTCTATAGCTCCAACACAAAGCACTATCGAACCTTTAGAGAAAATGGATATCAATGTAGTTTAATGAGAGAGAGAGAGAGAGAGAGATTGATAACAAATATCAAGGACTGAAAGCTGAAGTTTAATACGTGAGGAGCAATTGGTTAAGCTCTATTACATCTATTCTCTACTGCCACCCAAAAGGAGTTCCTATGACACTGCTACCACTATCGCTTCTCTCTCTGTGGTCATAATGGGAGATAATAAAGCTTAGCCAATTGTTTCTCACGCATTAAAGTTTAGCTTTTACTTCTTCATGTTTATTGTCAATCTCTCTCTCTCTCTCTCTCTCTCTCTCTCTCTCAGCCCTTTTCCTCTATCATTCTCTCTCTCATTTAACTATATGTACATCCATGTTCTTCTAAGGTTCGATAAAGATTTTGATATTTGTTATATCTCTCTCTCTCTCTCTCTCATCTCCTCTCATTTAACTCTATGTACATCTCATTTAACTATATGTACATCTAAGGTTCGATAAAGATTTTGATATTTGCTCATTTCTCTCATCTAACATAGTGAGGGCCATTTTCTCCAAAGGTTCATAATGCTTTGTATAAGAGTTATCGAAAAATATTTGAGATGAAAATTTCAGCCGTTTTTTTTTTCGTTCTATCTTTATCAGGATTCTTTTTAACTTGAAGAATTTCCTCTGGAAAACATATCAGAAGAATCCACTATTAATGTTTTTTTTATGCATGGGTTATGAGGTTACTTACCTAACCTTCCTCTTACGGCACGGGAGTGGAGTAAGGGAAGCACTCCCTCTCCATCACTCCTCCTGCACTCCCTCAACACTCCCTCTCCTCCACTCCATCTCCTCCGCTCCCTCTCCACCACTTCTCCACCATTCCCTCTCCTCCACTCCTTCTCCTCTACTCTCTCTCCTCCACGCCCTCTCCTCCGCTCCTCCCATTAAGAGAAAGTTCATTCCAAATCTAAGACGCCATAACCCGTTGATCTTCACTTAGTTCTCGCTCGTAATTTATTTGCGTGCGCTGATTTTGTACTTCTTATTTTTCACAGATTCAGTGTATTCGCTTATCTTGTTCTGATTCATTTCAAGTAAAATTGAACTTTATCCAGCAGCAAATTGTTAAGCAAGTTAATGATGACTTTTCTTTTTATTTCATATATGTTAACGCAAATTGTGAACAACTATATTAAAGATTAATTCCTAATAAATTATACGTTTCAGTGTTGACACTGTCAACGATGTCAATAATAGCTCTGAGAAAAAACATCTTCACTAGGTCAAGCCACTTAGATTTTTTCTCTTTAGTCCCACCGTTGGAGATGAGAGATACAAATACTTCTTTCGCCCAATCTTAAGGCTAGATAAATCTTAACCTAAGTGCTGCTTAAAGTGTTTCCGTTAGCCGCTATTAGATCACAATCACAGATCTGTAATTGAGAAGTCTAAATGGGTATACAGACACAAATACACAGTCATACATACACACACACATATATATACAACAATTTATATATATATACATACATATATATATATATATACTTATATATATATATATATATATATATATATATATATATATATATATATATATATATATATATATATATATATATATAATATACACATACCACATAAATACAAAACACAGACAGACGCCTCTCCACAGAGGCAGGAGCCATAAGCAGCGATGTGGGCCAAAGGGAACGAGATAAGGAGGGGGAGGGGGGGACCCATTCACGAAATCTCGCAGGATGAAACACCCATCACGCACATCCTTTGAAGATAACATATGCCTTCATAAACTGTTTCCTTTCGGGAGTTCTACGCTGGAGATCCTCAGAAAGCGGAGTAATTTTATTTTGTGTAGTATAATCACTCAATGAAAGATATGGCAGTTTCGCTGTGAAGCTGACACTTAATCGTCATTCACAGTTTTATAAGTTCCTTACACGTATCGAAGATTTGACATAATCTTTCAGGAGTATAGAATGAGGTACAGAATTTAGGCCAAAGGCCTAGAGCTGGGACCTTTGAGGTCATTCAGCGCTTAAACGGAAATTGAGAATAAAAAGGTATGGAAGGTGTAACAAGAGGGGAAAAAAACCTTGCAGTTCCACTACGATTATGAGTCAATTGTTAGGAGAGGGTGGAGGAAAGTAAGACGAAAGAAAGGGAATATGAACGGAGGTACAGTAAAAGGAATGAAAGGGATTGCAGCTAGGGGCCAAAGGGACGCTGCAAAGAACCTTAAGTAAGGCCTACAGTGCACTGCGTGAGGTGCACTGACGGAACTGCCCCCCCCTAAGGAGATAATCTTTCAGAGTTGCAGATGAAGTAGTCAGCAGGAGTTGACTTTGAAAGATGGCAGAGGAGGTTACGCAGAATATCCTGGGGCGGTAATGGACATTTTCGTAAAGAATATTCCTTGATTTCCAAGGCATCAATGGAGTACAGAAAATAACCATCTAGAAAAAATCACGGTTTGAAAAAAAAACACCGTTAAAAAACCATCTAAAATTTTAATCGACCGTCTGAAAAAAAACCCAAAAATCCACCGTCTGGAAAAAAGCTATATAAAAAACCACCGTCTGAAAAACACTTAAGGACCCTCTGAAAAAACCCACCTACAAAAAACCGTAGTCTGGAAAAACCACCGTCAAAGTGAATACACTTCTTTTTAAATTCAAATCATGCAGACTGGGACTCCCTGTTAATGCGGAGGAAATGTAGCGTTAAAAAAAAATCTCAATACAACAATGAGACAATATTTAATTTGTCTTGTTGCGCGATATTACCAGACAATGTTCGAGTAATATCCAGCTGGAGAAAAAGATATTATTCTTTTTCATAACATTATTGTTTTTTTTAGTCTTTCAGAATTACATTATATTTCTGATAGCAGAAAATGTTCGAGTGATATTCAGTGGGGGATGGAGAAGATATTACTCTTTTCATAACACAAATAATATTTATTTTTTTTACTCCCATTCAGAATTAAATTATGCTTCCGATGAGACAATTTGGTAAACACAATGACATTGCACCTTCACATATGTTAATACAAGCCACTAATATTATAACGTTTCGTGTACATCAGGAAGTGTCAAAGTGAACAAAAACCAGATTTCATTCTACGTAATTAAATTTAGATTTAACGCTTCATTTTACCATGATACCACCAACATTTATACATATAATTCCTGATGAGAATCTTCCTGCCCTATTCCAGTCGATTACACACAGATAAGGGGAAACGGAAGAAATGAAAAGTTTTCCATTGACATAAACTAAAGGGGAATGAAAATCTGAAAAAAAGGAAAACTCCAAACACCGAAAAATTAAAATGAGAAACTCGCGAGTTCATGGAACGGGATATGTTAAAAAAAAAAAAACTCAAATGACATATTTTCTCACCATTCTGATTTTACAAAATGTTCAGGGGAAAAAAAAAAGTAAATTTTCCCGACCAATACGCAGAACTTTCCCTCATTTTTACTTGGAAAATTACAGAAATCCCAGGAAGAATTCCAGTAAATGTGGCCGTTATTTCAAACGAAGCTCGAAGGCCTTATGACTAGTAAAAATAAAAAAGAAATAAAAAAAACTAGGCAGTCCCGAAATCATGCTTCCTATGTTCAAGTAATTTTCAGATCTAGAAAAAGATTCTCTTCAAAAGGTATTGATACTTTACAAGCCTATGTTTCACCTCTTGGAATGAAATAAACAATTAGGCCAAAGGTCAAGCACTGGGACCTTTGAGGTCATTCAGCCTTGAAAGGGGAAATTGAGACTAAAGGAGGTTTGAAAGGTGTAACAGGAGGAAAACCTCGCAGTTGCACTATGAAACAATTGTTAGGAGAGATTGGAAAGTAAGATGGAAGAAAGAGAAGATGAACGGAGGTGCAGTAAAAGGAACAGGTGGAGCTTAGTCAAGGGACGCTGCGAACCTTAAGTAATGCCTTGGCAGTGACGCCTTTGTTTCGCCTCTTGCAAAGTCCCAGCATGAATAATTTTATGCTGCAAAAATAGTCGGATTGCAAATTTCGTTCTCCAATCATGTCAATCTTGATTTATTATTTCTAGACATCTAAAAATCATGGCTGACCTGACATGATATTACTGAAAAAGCTCTGCCATACTTCTCAAGATTAAGAGCGAAAATGTCTCAAATAAAATATGAACTGATACTCTGAAATAAAGTCATTAGTGGAGTTAGGTAGGAATGACTTCACACAAACAGAAATGGTGAAACACCAATAATAATAATAATAATAATAATAATAATAATAATAATATAATAATAATAATACTATACAAATAAAATACACATACATGAAGAAGAGAGTGCTTAAAACCAACGCACTTTTAACACCAACCATCTTCCTTATAAATCAAAAGCAACGATTCATACCTGAAGTCAAAACAAAATTCTTTAAAAACAGCAAGGCAAGCAATTTCCATCGTGCACAAAAGAAGCAAAACGAAAACCAACTAAGGAGACACTGCTTAAAACTCACGCGCTTTCACCACCTTACTTATAAATTATAACAAACGCTTCATTCCTTGAATGACGGCAGCAAATTTCTTCTGTAAAGGCTACCATTCTGATTTACAACAGGCAAAGCAATCAAATAAATCAGCCGCCGCAATAACAGAGCAAGAAGACAAAGAGAAAAGATTCACTTAAACACACGACCTGCCGTCAGTTCAGGTTTTGAAGCGTCGATGTGAGAAATGCCATTGCTTAAGGATTATCGAGTAGAATAGCATATAAAATTTAGGTGGAAGGACAATCGCTGGGACCTATGAGGTTGTTCAGCGCTAAAACAGAAAGTGAGAGTAAAAAGGTTTGAAAGTTGTAACAGGAAAATCTAGCAATTGTAAGGGGAGGGAGGAAAGTAAGATGAAAGAAACTGAATGTGAACGGAGGTAAAATAAAAGGAATGAAAGGGGTTGCAGCTAGAGGCCGAAGGGACGCTGCAGAGACCCTTAAGTAATGCCTACATTGCACCGCATGAGGTGCACTGACGGCACTAACCCCCCTATGGGCCTTGAGGATTATCCAACATATTCCGGGAGAGACAAATTTACCTCATCACTGCAAACACAGGACATGAAACGTACACGGACAAACACACACACACACACACACACAGCTCTATCACCACAATAACAGGACAATGATGGGAAGCTATCTGTAAGCTTGTCGATGTCCGTCACGCCTGTAATTGATCTGCTTTGACAAAGCTGACCCATTCACTTCTAATCCTCCAAAATACCGTGAAATGACTGCAAATCAAAACGATGTCGATTTCGCCTGACGGATAAAAACATTCAGGGGAAGTCTGTTCGAGGCAAATATGCAAAGGACTTTTTATTTATTTGCAAGGGACCTTTTATTTAAAGGACCTTTTATTCATTCGCAAATGACCTTTTTTATTTACAGTATACATATACATATATATATATAGCTAAAGTATATATATATATATATATATATATATATATATATATATATATATATATATATATATAATATATATATAATATTATTTTATCCTTTTTTCACTGATTAAACAGATCGCTGAAGATGCATTATGTGAATGTGAAACGCGTCAAAATACATTCTAATGGGATAGTCATGTTTGTTCCTGCCCCTACTCCTGTGTGTGTGTATATATATATATATATATATATATATATATATATATATATATATATATATATATATATATATATATATATAATACAAAAATGGATGTACGTATGTATGTATGTTCTAGCCTAACTCTGAAACTCATCGAGCAATTTCAACCAAACTTGGTATACATGTCACTTACTATCTGGAAAAGAATACTGTGGGAGTAACACATCACTAGCACCAAAGGGAACCAAAGGGGTAGGGGTGGAAGGGCTTCCCTGAAATGGTGCTGGTTCTGCCCGTGAAAAGGGGCTGGTTATGCCCGTAGACGTAGGAACTTTAACGAATTTATCATACCTAATTTCGGTATACTGTCTGGAAAAGAATACTGTGGGGGTAAGGCATCAATGGCACCAAAGGGGGTAGGGAAGTTGGAGAAGTGGGTGAGACAAAGAGAGAAGGGGTGTTAGTGAGAGAGAGAGAGAGAGAGACAAAGAGCAGAAGGGGGGTGTTAGAGGAGAGAGAAGAGAGAGAGAGAGAGAGAGTAGAGGGGTGTTTGGGAGAAGAAAGAGTGAAAGACAAAGGAGGGTTGGAGAGAGAGAGAGAGAGAGAGAGAGAGAGAGAGAGAGAGAGAGAGAGAGAGAGGGAGAGAGTGAGAAAGCACGAGAGAGAGAGTGAGAGGAGAGAGGAAGGAAGAGCGAGAGAGTAGAAGGGGTGCTCAGGCTCAGGAGAAGAGAGAGAGAGTTTAGCAGTTGTCATTCAGAGCTATCCCGAGCAGTGCTGGGCTTGGTCAGCTAGTATGTATGTACACACACACACACACACACACACACACACACACATATATATATATATATATATATATATATATATATATATATATATATATATAATATATATCGATATGTATATGTTTACATGTGTATATATATATATATATATATATATATATATATATATATATATATATATACATATACATGTATGTGTTTACATTAAATAATTTCTTCAACATTTTCCCCTCTCGCTCTTGAAAAATGCAACATTAAAAAGGTGACGTTTTAGCAAACATACAGTACATCAATGTAAATATCTTTCCACTCTCGCGACTCATCTGTTCCCAGTTACAGTGGAAAAAAAAACCGTGAATAAAGATAAAAAAAAAAGAGATTGAAAAAAAGTATCTCAAATTTTACCCAACAATTACGCGGATCTCCATTCGCCATTCTATTTAAAGGTTAGTAACTGTAATACTATGCTTCCACAAAAAATATTAAACGGCTTTATTTCTGTTCGTAAACAAGGACGTTTATGAGGAAAGCACAGAAGAATCCTGTGAAACATTAAACGCAAAAATGCAATTGTGTCATGTGCATGAATATATTATAATGAACAACAATATTCACTAGATTGCAACTGTATCTTTTCCTGACTAACACCGCCACTCGACAGTGCCATTGCATAATGCGATTCCACTGGAATATAATCATTGCAGGATATGGCTGACCGCAAATTTTTTTAATGCAAAGATTATGATAATATTTTACTGATTTATTAAGTCCTGAAGTGTTATTCAACAAAGTAATGAACACTATGAAAATACAGATTACATCGCATTCTGTTAATATTTATATATATATATATATATATATATATATATATATATATATATATATATATTATACACACACACACACACACATATATATATATATATATATATATGTATATAGAATATCTATATCATATATACAGTACATATAGGGACATCCATTGTGCATATGTCGACTTGAGAGGTGGCGTACAGTTAGGAAATACAAGTATGGTTTGCTTAAAAACCTTTTGAGATTTGACAAAGAAATTCATACAGCATTCAATCTGTGTAAGAAACAATAACATTTATCCGTACAAGCTAGCTCTCTCTTCTCTTTTTATTATATATATATATATATATATATATATATATATATATATATATATATATTACATATCTATATATATATGTGTGTTTCTATATATATATATATATTTTATATATATATATATATATATATATATATATATATATATATATATATATATATATATAATCTGAGTATATTACTTGCAGAAACAGCTAGTTTGTAAGAGAATATTTTTCCCTGAATTGTTAATACGGATGCAGAGTTCTCCGTCTTCCTCTGCGTTGCATCAATTATTCAGCTAGATACGTTTGAAAAAGACCGCTCTGTCATCAGTGCAGTAATAATTATAATTCAACATCACAATAATTTTGCAGAAAGAGGCTTGTTTTGACAGTTACGATTGTCTGTCTTTTAATTAATTTTGTTTTCATTATTCTTTCTGTAGTCCCATTTAACTTCTGTTACTTCTTTCGAATGAAAACCATATTCTTTAGAAGCTCGAATTTCAGGTCAATGGCCCATGTGGTGGGCTTGTTCCATGTGAATAGGGTTTATCATCTGAATAATAATAATAATAATAATAATAATAATAATAATAATAATAATAATAATAATAATAATAATAATAATATAGTTATAGGAGGCTATTCACTCTTATCGGAGTAACGAAAATATAATAATAATAATAATAATAATAATAATAATAATAATAATAATAATAATAATACTAATAATAATAATAATATAGTTATAGGGAGGCTATTCACTCTTATCGGAGTAACGAAATATAATAATAATAATAATAATAATAATAATAATATAGTTATAGGGAGGCTATTCACTCTTATCGGAGTAACGAGGCAATGTGCCCACAACACAAAGGACAGGAAGTATGCATTCAGGGGCCCAACACCGCATAGAGCGACAACGCGAAAATATGACTCTTCCAATTTAACCGCCGGGAATGAGGTCACACTGCCGTTTTGTCTTTCAAGGAATTTCCTGTCTGGGGAAATTATGTTAAATTAAATTCATTAAAGCAAGAGAGACAGCGTCGTGTAACGAGAGATGTTCATGTTTATGATACATAACGACTTGAAACGGCCGCGGCGACAAACGACACCGGAAAACGACAAACACACGCAGACGGAAAAGTGAAGGAAGATAACGCTCTGTCAAAGTGGATGTCAAAACATCTGTTTTCTATGACTGCACGTGATGAGAGACTGTGGATTAACATCCGTTTTCTATGACTACGAAACTAAAAACTAGCGCGTTATCCTAAGGGGTAGTAAAATTGAAAGGAAGCAAGGAATATAGAATTTAAGGCCAAGGGCCAAGAGCTGGGACCTATGAGGTCATTCAGCGCCGAAAGGGAAATTGACAGAAAGGTTTGAAAGGCGTAACAGGAGGAAAACCTCGCAGCTGCATTATGAAACAATTGTTAGAAGAGGGTGGAAAGTACGATGGATGGAGAAAAAGAACATGAGCTTGCAGCTAGGGGCCGAAGGGACGCTCGGCAAAGAACCTTAGGTAACGCATACAGTGCACCGCGTGAGGTGCACTTGCGGCCCTACCCACTTACGAGGTATTTTCAAATAGGAGATGGAGGAAGAAATACGTAAGAGTTTCATCGTCGGCGAAAGCATGAATAGGAGAACAGAGAGACTGAGAAGGTCACTGGTGAAAGAATAAAACCCCGAGAATACTATCAGAAAGAGGAGGGAGAAAAGGTGCAATGATAACAGCAGTCAAAAAGTAAACAGAATTAAAGAACTCTTCATATCATAATACAAAACAAGTACACATACCCTATTAGACAAGACACAAGAGGAATCTCTATATCATTGCCTTTATAACAATGGCAGTCTAGAACAAAAAATCCACATTCAGACATGACAACAGCCCACCAAAGTCGACTGTCTACCATACATGATTCACTGCTTAGGTTAAGTGTCCAATCTTTTTTTTTTTTTTTTTTTACAAGAAAAGGTCCAGTGCGTCTTCCCAATTCCACCGGCTGATCGATCTCGAGATTTGCCGGTTTGGTGATGAAGGTAGGAGCTGAAGAAAACACACACAAAAACACACACATATATATATATATATATATATATATATATATATACATATATATATATATATATATATATATATATATATATATATATATATATATATATATATATATATATATATATATATATATATATATACATACACACACACACACACAGTAAATTGCAGGTTCTTTTAACTTCCTCGATTTCTTGACATTTTGGAAATACTTTTCACTACAAATTACTTCATTTGGATCTAAGCTTAGAAGTTACAAGCGTTTCCACAAAATGTGAAGAAATCGAGAAGTTAAGAGGGTATTGTGGCTAATAAATACTACATATACAGTATATACTTATTTACTTAACATAAAAATCTAAGGCATGCACACACCGCAATATACGGCATTGACCGTGATATATCATCTTGCATGTTTTAACTCGGGCGCTCCCATTAGCGAAATGCTTTTTCCACTGGCCACAATCGTTGGCTTTCAAATGAGCCGCTTAACTTTCGTCATAAATCCTTCCCGAGTTTTCAACGGGGAAATAAAAC
>NC_089793.1:25410323-25450323 GCF_040412425.1 Macrobrachium rosenbergii | reverse complement strand
CAGTTATTTTCGTATCCAAGGGCATTTGCCACCGCCTGCAAGGGGAATACTTTTACAAGGAGATTTTATTGCTAGCCGATCTTGTTCGTTTATTATCCTGAACTTCACAGAATTATTCAGGCGTCGGTTTTACTCATTTTTGTGGCAGTCAACTTACAAAACATAACGGATATGTTTTCATGGATAGAAAATGACATATGTGCGCATGAAGGTCAACGGTGGGGTTTGGAAATTGTCTTGAAAGGGGGAAAAATTGCTGCGTATGTATGTATGTGTATATACATATACATATATATAATACAGATACATACAAACACACGTATGTATATGTATATATATATATATATATATATATATATATATATATAATATATGTGTGTGTGTGTGTGTGTGTGTGTGTGTGTTAGTTAAAGACACTCAACATAGAATCCAAATGCTATCACAAAACATTTTCACATTAAATTGGGTATGTTATTAAAAGACATATAATCGAGCTTAAGCGAATATGCAACTTGAATATACACTTATCATTGTACGATATTCTACAGAGTAGTGTTCTGAGAATCTTGCTGTTTTTATTCTAAAATAGTTACATGGATACTGCCGTAGTAAACAAAATAAAATAGCACAGCGTGCAAATGATACACATATCGCAGTCTTTCGTTTCCCAAATGCAAATGAAGTTGCATGCAAGCCTTAATGGAGATCTAGAACTAAATAGTAAGTGTTGTCCTCTATGAGGGTATGAGAGCGGATATCATCATCTGAATCACTGTTTAATTAATTATCGTTACTCTGTTGCCCTTGACTGACGTGTAAAAGAGAAGAAGAGGTTATAGAAAACTCACAAATGGATTTTACAATTAAGCGATAAAGGTCATCCTCTCTCAGTCTGACGAGATTTCATCATCAAAAATGAAAAACGAGAAAGCCGCTTAATCTTTTCAAAGGCTGGATAATTTTCTGCCGCTGAGGATCTACCCCATTTTCAATTAGGTGAACGAAGCACTTCTGTGATAACTGATTACACCTAAGAAACCCTCGGGTATATATCTGGAAATTTCTGTCACACGAGTGACGAACTGAAAAAATAAAAGGTGCATAAAAATGAACACACTCTTACACGAGTGAAAAAAAAAATGAAAAGAGATACCCAGATTTCATAAAAAAGACACGCGAGTGAAAAAAAAATAACCAGAATTCATAACCATACATGCAAACATGCATACATACATACATATGCATACACACTATAAGGGTATTCACAACTCGTTCATTTCCCAGTTAAAAGATAATCTTATTTATACAACTCGTCTCTATACGTGACATTAAAGCTTTATGCGAAGCACGTCCGTCCGGTACATTCTCCAGAATCATTGTGAGCTGCATTTTGATGGTTTAAATCGTGATATCTCCATGACATGAGGTATTAGAAGAATACAGAATTTAAGCCAAAGGCCAAGCGCTGGGACCTATGAGGTTATTCAGCGCCGAAACGGAAACTGACGTTGAGAAAGTTTGAAAGGTGTAACAGGAGGAAAATCTCGCGGTTCCACTATGAAACAACTGTTAGGAGAGTGTGGAAAGTAAGACGGAAGAAAGAGAATATGAACGGAGATACAGTAAAAGGAATGAAAAGGGGTTGCAGCTAGAGGCCGACGGGACGCCGAAAAGAACCTTAAGTAATGCGGTGCACTGATTGCACTATTCCCCTACGGGAGACGTGAGATATGTAATCAGTCACTCAGCCAATTTATTTTCTTCACTTGGCGCTGCTTGACCGAACAAACCCAAAATCTTGAGGTCCATCCTCGAAAAGAAATTATTTTTCATTATTTACCGTTTTTCATCCACCGTTGTTTCACACTAATTGAAAACCCCGATATCCACATAATTTCTTCCTATCATTTTATGGTACCTTCAAATGATTTTAACACATCAATTTACAGGGGAAGCTGTGACTTTTGAAGGGCTCCTTATAGTTCACATCGAAATATTCAAATCCATTCCGCATATTCTCCTTGAAAGGTCGAGGGTTACAAGTACCGATTTTTACATGGATTCAAATGCTTCCTATTCCGAACAGCTGTTCGTGGCGTTCACTGAACGTGGGAATGGAAAGATTTCCACTGGGCACGCGTTAATGGAAAGATTCTCGATTGTTCAATATCCTCTGTTCGACGCATCGGTTCATTTGCAAAACGATTTCACGCTCTCCTGACGATTACAAAGCGGCTTACATTATGCAACAACTTCGGCCATGAAACGCATTTATCGCCGGAACAAATGGGAAATATGAAAATGGCAGATATAAATTAAGTGTCAAAGTGCAAATCTGCATTCAAAGTACGGCGGTAGTGTACTCTAAGCTGAATAATTAAAAAAGGAGAAAATGATTGAATAAACATGTCAAATATGGCAGAAACCTAATGTATATTATGAACAATTTGCATACTGCATTCAGCTCTGAGGTAATTGCAAATATGAAAATGAAAAATATAACAAACGAGAAAATGAGATAAGGTTATCGCAACGAGCATATTTCCACATTACACGTAATATTCATTTGAATGTTATTCAAGCCTTGTAATGTATTTTTAATTCAGTCTTGTGCCTCAGAAATGTATCCCTCTTGGCTTTAAGTTCTATGTAAAATGCCGATTCACCGATTTTTATCAGTTTTCTGTAAAAGAAAACTGTTCTGTCCGCCCTCAGATCTTAAAAACTACTGCGCCTAGAGGGCTGCAAATTGGCATGTTGATCATCCAAATTGCAGACCTCGAGCCTCAGTAGTTTTTATATTATTTAAGGTTAAATTCAGCCATGGTCGTGCATCTGGCACCGTTAGAAGTGCCAACAACACAGGCCACCACAGGGCCGTGGCTGAGAGTTTCATACGGCCTGATCCGTTGTACAGAAAACTCAATTCTTCGGCGCATTTTTTACTTGTTTGTCTAATAGTCGTTAAATCACTAGTAGCTTTTAGGACGGTTTCCCATGTCAGTTATGACAGTAGATTCCTGATTTAACGTCAAATATAAATTGCCAAAACTTTAAAATCCCTTCACTAGTCTCTGCAGGTTCTCAATATGCCCAGTCAACGCATCAACGCAGTGTCATACAAAAATATCAGCCATACCACGCTCGATTCACGTCTTTTTATATACCATTTATTATCTATGTGTAATTTTCTTTCTCTGGCTTTTGGCATCAGTTCAGCTATATATATATATATATATATATATATATATATATATATATATATATATATATATGTGTGTGTGTGTGTGTGTGTGTGTGTGTGTGTGTAATAATATATCTATATACTTATTTATATATATACACATATAGACACACATACATACATATATATACATATATAGATATACATATTATATATATAGTCACATCATCTCGTGGGCGTGGAACATCATCTTCATATCACCATCACCCTGATCACCTAAACTGATTAAGCCCAGAAGTTGAGAGAGAGAGAGAGAGAGAGAGAGAGGAGAGAGAGAGAGAGAGAGAGAGAGAGAGAGAGATAAAAAGAGAGAGAGATAAAACTGATCGAGAACTGGCTCACTTTTTATTGCTTTACCTTCAAGTTAAAAGGTAGAGGAAATTTGACGATATACATATATAAGTATTTGTATTTGTATATATATATATATATATATATATATATATATATATATATATACATATAAATATATATGTATATATATATATATATATATATATATATATATATATATATATATATATATATATATATATATATATATATACACACATACATACATCAAAGTTTTCTTTCTAAAGTTATCCCGTAATTACTTATCGATTAAGACGCAACCAAGAGAATTACACTTAAGCAAAGAATCGGGGAAATCCTTAGTTACAATTTATTTCCAATAATGAAAAATACGTTAATTACTGTATCAATAAAAACTGAACATCAATAAAAGACCCAAAAACCAAGTGAATAACAGAAAAATAAAAATAAAAGCACCACACAAGCGACAACCATTAAGGCAGGGGTTTTCAACCTTTTTCTCTCCACGTACCATTTTGGGTATTTTTAATGTCAGTAGTGTACCCCCATCACTTTGTATAAGTAGAAAACAAAAACAAAACAAAAGCAGAAAAACATTCCATTGTGTATGTTTGCAAGTACTGTACTGAAGGAAGTAAGTACTGACATAACCAACAATATTGTAAAACACAAAGAATTCCATAAAATAAAGAAAATTGTTGATAATTATTTACCTGGGTGCAATCAGTGGGCTGAGAACCCTAACACCCGAGAGAGTACTAAATGACCGAGAGTAGAGACGAGACTAGAAAACCCCTGCATTAAGGTATGATCTACAGAGGATAAAATCAGTACGATTTCAGAGAGAGAGAGAGCAAAGAGAGAGAGACAATAAAATATTTAAGATTCATTAGTTTATTCCCTGGAATAAGATGCACAATCATAAGTTCTACACACATCATCTAAAATCATAGTCCAGAGTTCCACTTCGCTTTTAAAAACCCGTTATCGGGAAAAGAATGAATGTAAATATACACTTTCCAATGATTATAGATAGATTCGTGTTAAACGTTTTGGCGAATGTTGGCCCAGTTCCGACAGTGCGTGTTTTCATTCACGCGACACGGAAAATACGTTCACGTGTATTTTTTAAATTGTTTAATAGGCAGCAGTACGTTTTATTTCTTACTAGTGGAGGACTGAGTAAATGTATTACACGCTTTCCCAAGAACACCGAATAGACATCTAAATTTACCATGGGGACCAATTTTTAGTTTTCTGTAAAAGATAACTATTGTACCGGGTTTGTCTGTCCGTTCGCGCTTTTTTCTATCCGCACCTTTTTTGTCCGCCCTCAGATCTTAAAAACATACTAAATTGCAGCCCTCTAGCCTCAGTGGTTTTTATTTTATTTAAGGTTAAAGTTAGCCATAACCGTCCTTCTGAGAACAGGCCACCACCAGGCCGTGCTTAAAGTTTCATGGGCCGCGGCTCATACAGCATTATACCGAGACCACCGAAAGATACATCTAGTTTCGGTCGTCTTGATTATACGCTGTAGCGGCTGTACAGAAAATTCGATTGCGTCGAAGAAACTTGGCGCATTTTTTACTTGTTGGTTTATGTTATTACTTTAGGAAAAATCTTCGATAATGTCTCATAAAAGACGAAAATACTGTCTGGTTAAAAACTTATTTGATTAATATTCTTGCTCTGATAAAGATGTTCGTGTCAAGAACTCTCAAAATTTAATGGCTATTCAAGAAAACACAATAATGAATATTCTTCACTTTGATAAGATGCTTACGACGAATCTCTAGATCTGGTTTCATTGTTGCTTTTTTTTCCTTTTTTTAAATAACAGTACAAAAAATAATTAAAATATAAAAAAATGCCCCTTTGCATACATAAAACATCCGGTATTTCTTATACAAATTCTGATATCTTATAGAAGTCAGTGTACAAACGGAAGCATGCCTATATGTCATATCATTTATAAATTTCCATCTGTCAGTAATTCCCTCACATGCAACAGTAATCTGAATCTTTATTATTATTATTATTATTATTATTATTATTATTATTATTATGAACCCTATTCATATGGAACAAGCCCACCAAAGGGGCCACTGACTTGAAATTAAAGCTTCAAAAGAATATGGTGTTCAATCGAAAGAAGTAACAGAAGGTAATGGGATAGGCAGAAGGAAGAGATCAGTTACTAGAAAAGAAAAAATACTAGATACAAGATATAAAAAATACTAAATAAAAGGTGTAAAGAAACGAAATCAGATAGTTTTCGATTGAAAATAACAGAAAAAATATCGTAACCAAAAGTCTCTTTAATTTGACATTTAAACCTGACATTTACCTTGAACTTTTCGTCCAAATACAAAAGTTGTATTTCAGAGCCAAACCTTAAAGGAATTTCAAACGACGTTCCAGTACACAAAGAGGGCACCTATCAAAAGCCAAAGACTCTAAAATTGCTATTATTTAAGGCTTACATATGATATTCTTGAGTTATATCTTTTATTACTGCTTAAAATCAATATTCTAACAACTTTGTTACTTCTTTCTAATGAACACCATATTGCTTGGAAGCTTGAGTTTCAAGTCAGTGGGCCTTTTGGTGGTCCTGTTCCATATGAATAGGTTTCATCTTCTGAATAATAATAATAATAATAATAATAATAATAATAATAATAATAATAATAATAGTAGTAGTAGTAGTAGTAGTAGTAGTAGTAGTAGTAGTAGTAGTAGTAGTAGTAGTAGTAGTAGTAGCAGCAGCAAGAGTCTTAAATGTAGGAACAAATCCACAGTTATGTATGTGCACAGATATATTTAGAAATAAATCTCTACAAAGATTCCCCCGAACAGATCCCCGAAAGCTCTCTGTAGCGATTTATTTTTAAAAATATATGTACCCCATACATAATTGCGGAATTGTTTCTCCAATAATAATAATAATAATAATAATAATAATAATAATAATAATAATAATAATGATAATAACAATAATAATAACTCGTATTTTAGAGGCTGATCAATTCAGTAAGTCAATACCATTTCCTGACCTCATTAAAACGGGATCTCTCACATTTTGAGCTATAAACATTTCATATCCGAACTTTTCACTGACATTCTTTGATCCAACACACGCGTGATGGTCCATTTACATCATTTAATCAGGTGTTCGCCTGAACGTACCTTTATTTTTGATGTTTCTAATTAAACTGGTCTTCCGACTGCTACCAAAAACCTCCTGTACTAATTAAACAACTCTTTTGGAAACATTCAATGCATCAAATATGAAGGACCTAGACAAATTAGGAACTGATTACGGAATGTTCCAAACTCATTTTATACGAATCTTTAGATTAGACTTGTTTTGAATGAAGATTTTGTCACATTAGCAATATGGTTAAGATAAAATATTCTGTCCTATAAATATACTCTTCTGAATATGCTACCAAATATCAAATTCTCACTTGTCCCGGGATTTTCAGCGTGATAATTATTCTTCAAGAATCTGCAACATGAAATTTATCCTTCAAAATTTATAAAGACGTTTAAAGAGGTTAGGCTGTCAAGCCAAGCACTGGAGTTGGCTTGGTGTGAAAACAAAATTATTATTATTATTATTATTATTATTATTATTATTATTCGGAAGATTAACCCTATTCATATAGCACAGCCCCACCATAGGGGCCATTGGCTTGAAATTCAATTTTCCAAAGCATATGGTATTCATTCGGAAGAAGCAACAGAAAGTAATGGGAAATAGAGAAAGAAGATCAGTTAACAGAAAAGCAAGATAAAGAGATACAGAAAATAAAGGAATAAATTCACAGATGTAAAGGGGGACTGATAGGGTGCATCTAGAGGACAAAGGGACGCCTACGGTACACCATGTAAGGTGTACTGAAAGCATTACCCCCCTAAGGCGTTCAAAGGTTATACGTACCGTATAAAACCAGTAAATTGTTTTTGACCCAACATAAAGCATTACAATGAGTGAAACCAACTAAGTAATATTGAAAGCTCTCAGCAAAACGCCCTCTTTAGTATTTATATTAGTGCAATAATTCAACTCGCTTTCAGAACTTACATTTCACGATAAAATAAATCATTTCTCTTTTAGGGTGCTTTACTTAAAATTCATTTTCTACTCACACTGATCTCTGCTGTGTATAATCTATGCGTGGATCACGAGTGACAAAATTCTTCGTTTTTAATCTGAAATTTATAGCGCAATGGAAAGCTACTGATTCTATTATTCAAAGGACATTTAAATAAAATATTAATTTCAACGACTCAAGTTTACTTTCCATAAGCGAGTGCAACAGTCTCCCCCCATCTAAAATTCATATTTAAAGACTCGATGAAATTTCACTGTGAATTACTTCACCATATATCATGGTCTTATCACTTATTTGGTCTCCCGGACCCAATATTTGCGTTCCATAACCCGGCGTTTACAATCCACAACCTAACATTTACAATTCACATTCCCAGCTAGCAAGCGCTGTGATTCAAACATCTATATTTCACGCAGTGTCTCCAAAACGGACCACCTTGTGAATTATGTCTTTCTTTCATGCAACTGCTGATGGAAAGGTAGACAGGAAATCGATTGGTTCGTACCTAAGGACAGCCATCAGATCGAGATTTTATTTCTCTCTCCCTCTCGCTCTCTCTCTGATCGAGAATTTTTTTTTTCTCTCTCTCTCTCTGTGCTATCAGATCGAGATTTCATTTCTCTCTCCCTCTCGCTCTCTCTGATCGAGATTTTTTTTCTCTCTCTGTGCTATCAGATCGAGATTTTATTTCTCTCTCTCTCTCTCTCTGATCGAGATTTCTCTCTCTCTCTCTCTCTCTCTCTCTCTCTCTCTCTCTCTCTGTGTGCTATCAGGTCGAGATTTTATTTTTCTCTCTCTCTTTTTCTCCCTCTCTTTCTGATCGAGATTTTTCCCCCTCTCTCTCTCTCCCTCTGCTATCAGATCGAATTTTATTCTCTCTCTCTCTCTCTCTCTCTCTCTCTCTCTCTCTCTGCCATCAGATCGAGATTTCCTCTCCCTCTCTCTCTCTCTCTCTCTCTCTCTCTCTCTCTCTCTCTCGCTTGTCGTGCTCTCTTTTACATGTCCCACTCTTTATTTCGTCCTGTGTCTTTCTCCTGCTAATTTTCTAAATTTTAACGCCATCCACATAACTTCCAATGGGCACTGTGAGAATTATTTTACACTTTACAAACAAATCCACAACATTTCTTCCTTACAGTTAACGTTATTTAACTAGTTAAAACAATAAAAGAAAGGACATATAATTCTCTTAGCCATTCCATGAGAATTACGTAAATAGAGACCGACTGGAAATACATCGAGTAATAAAAATAAAAGAATTAATTCACAAAACATGAACCGAATATACATATACAGTATATATATATATATATATATATATATATATATATATATATATATATATATATTGCCCAATGCCAAGCGCTGGGACCTATGAGGTCATTCACCGTTGAAAGGGAAATTGATAGAAGAATGGTTTGAAAGATGTAACAGGAGGAACACCTCGCAGTGGCACGATGAAACAATTATTAAGGAACGTAATATAGAAGATTGATAACATGAACGGAGATACAGCAAAAGGAATGAAAGGACTTGCAGCTAGTGGCCGAGGGGCGCTGCAAAGATCCTTAGGTAATGCCTGCAGTGCACCGCATGAGGTCCACTGACCGACTACCCACCCATGGTGTTGCTCAATAAACAGAACTTTGGATTTTTACTTATTGGAGTATATTTACATATATCATCATCATCATCATAAAAAAATCAGGCGCAAACAAAAGCCGGCGGCGGCCCCCCCAACCCCCCACCCGCTAGGCAGGGTGTCGATTAATGGCTGAATATCTTAAGGGGAAAAATTATTGCCTGTCGATTAAAGATGACGCCATTAAGTATGGAGGACATTTCTCCCAATCGATACGGCCACACACGCTGGTTTTTAAAACTCAGTATCTCGACTTCGAAAACCTCATTTTCTCAGGAGAGAAACAATAACAAACTATTAAAGGCGAAGGGAGACTTGGCGCGCTCATAAGGCCAAATGACACAAGTGAGGTTGATTGCATAACTCATGGCAACTAAAAATGGCGTCACAGCAACACAAGCGAGAAGAGTGACAATGCTATCTTCCTTCCAATGCAGATATATTTTAACATTAACTAAGGAAACAGTTCATCCCAATATTTTCTAGCTTTTTTTTCTTGCTTTAGCAATCAACATTCACACTTCACTTCCATAATGGAGAGTTGGCTCAACAAGTTGTTACGTTCCAACCTTTCGCGTCCTCCTCTGAGATCATGCTACCCTCGAAGCTTCATCTATTCTCTAGCTTTCCTCTTCTCGCTTCTTATCTCTATCTGCTGCATTTACTCCTCCATACTCGTGCTAATCAGCCACTACCATTCTTCCGTCATCTATAAATGGCTCCATGAAACATAACAGTTGATGGTACACGCACAACTTATTCATATTCGCTGGTTTGAATGGTATATGTATATAAGTGCACACACACACACACACACACACACACACACACACACACACATATATATATATATATATATATATATATATATATGTATATATACAGTATATTAAAAACTAATACAC
This sequence comes from Macrobrachium rosenbergii, assembly GCF_040412425.1. Lineage (NCBI taxonomy): Eukaryota > Metazoa > Arthropoda > Malacostraca > Decapoda > Palaemonidae > Macrobrachium > Macrobrachium rosenbergii. The sequence goes on along the minus strand of NC_089793.1, from coordinate 25,440,093 downwards.
GATATAGACATGTGTTATATATGTACATATATAACACACACACACACACACACACACACACACATATATATATATATATATATATATATATATATATATATATATATATATATATATATATATATATAGTATATTAAAACTAATACACGATACAGACATGATTATGATCAGATACACTCATACGGCTTCATATTTCTACCACCTTTCCCAGGAAGGTTATAAGATTCCGAGAAAATCACGCTACAGAAATATCCATTCCCGCAAGATAATTTCCCAGAACGTCCAACAGAGAGAGAGAGAGAGAGAGAGAGAGAGAGAGAGATCAGTGTCAGAATATAATCGAAACCTTCGATCAAAATCATATAATTCCGTTATATTTCTCTTGGCGATTTCTAAATCTAATTCAGGAAACGGTAAAGCGGAAAATGTTCTTTCGATTAAGAGAAAAATATAGTGTCCAGTTCGGTGACATTTATTACCGGGAGAGTAAGGTAATAAATCATAAATGTCCCGTCAAACTCGCAAGGATACCTACACCCTTCTTTAACTAAACTTGAATTAGTTTTAAAAAATAAGAAATGAAAATAAGATATCCAAATACGCCTGAAATTCATTTATCAAAACATAGAGCGTTGTTCCCTGAAGATAAAAAAGACTTATTATTTGCCGATAATTCAATATTAGTAGAAATATACATATGCATATAGTGACAACACCAAGGATGAATCGAGGAATCGAGAAGAAAGTGTGTAAATACCACACAGTAATCTTTAAGGCATTATTTTTAATTCAACCTGAAGATATACAGTAAACATTAGCCTATGTGGGAATTTACTTAATATTTTAAGTATCTTCATTATTATTCTTTATATATCTGTCGTTATTTTTCATCTGCATTGCCAGTTCTTCTTTACAAAAATATCAGTCTTTATTTTCACGACAGCATATGCACCGAAAAAACAATGAAAATAATTAGCTTCAAAAACCTATAATAGACAGTATTAAATAACATTTTTTCCTTTTTGCCATAACCTACAGGCCGTTTTAGCGATGAATCAAGGATGATCGCCGTTCAAAAAATAACTGCATAGAAGGCTCATCAACAGGACGTCGACCAACCCACACAAACTGCACCACTCATCCCCGGTCAAACAACCGAAATTTGAGGGCCTCAGAAATGTTAAATAAGATAAAATGCATTTAAATCTTTTACAGGTAATCTGTCGTCCTATCCTTAGTCACAAAGCTGAAATTTGAAGGCTTCAGAAATTCTAAGTAAGACAAACCACATTCAAACCTTCTACAGGTAGTTTGCCATCCTATCCTTACCAAGTCACACAACTGAAATTTGAAAGCTTCAGTACCCTGTCAGGAATTTAGATAAAGTAAAATGCATTTCACTTTTCTGCAGGAGACCAGCGCCTGGAAAAAAGAAGAAGAAGAAAAAAAGTTACTGGTATCGTACACGACATCCTCTTCAAGTCAGATGTACTTGCCATCCTCACCACGAGCCTGAGAGAGGAATCGATTTCTAAGATTCCGGGGCTGGGATATCCCCCCAGAAAATGCCTCACAGTCAAAGGGAGGAACAGAAGAATCAGCGCAAAATGGCTGGAAATCGCTGGAAATCACTAACCTACAAGTGAGACGCGTATGTCCCAATCGTGCTCGTCATAATGTGACTCATAATGTGACTCCAATCTTTCCCATGTCACTTACAGGGTAGGAATATGAATTTAGGCCAAAGGCCAAGCGCTGGGACCTATAATGTCATTCGGAGCTGAACGAGAAACTGACAGTGTTAAAGGTGTAACAGGAAGAAAACCTCGAAGTTGCGCTACGAAACAATTATTAGGAGAGGGCGGAAAGTCTGATGGAAGAAAGAGGATACGAACGAAGGTACGGTAATAGGAATGAAAGAGGATGCAATTCCCTACAGTCAGCGTTTGACATTTATAACCAGCTTATATTCTATTTGGGAAAAGTGTTCCAACGCTGCTGATACGCGCTGTACAAACTGACCACGTTTCAGGGTAAAAGTAATTTCACGGGAATGGACGCCTCCTGTCACGAAATTCAAGCTGATATTTGCTTCGCTGATTCATCCGTCTCTTCATTTCCAAAACGCACCCAAATGTGGTATAACCATATAAAAATTTTATAAGTATTACTTTACAGTGTACGATGTACAGCTACTGTACTATGTCAAAAAACACAAGACTAGTTGGGTTAAACACTTTTACTGCCTCTTAAACTCTTATACAACGGGTATTTCCTCAACAGAGATGAAAATTTGACATAAATCTGAGAGAGATTGCAACAAATGCATCTTTGCAATGAAGCCCCCAACTATAAGCTATGAATATAACACCATTACTAGATTTAAAACTACCCATTTACATAAGCTCGGCATCCTCACACTTTTAAGCATGTTCAGTGCAGTATAAGCAATGATCCTTTTTAACCAAAATCTTTATTACCATTGAAGTACTGTACCAGCAAAATGAAACCTTTTCAGTTGAAAACGAAGTTCTTCCGACACTTTATAAGAAAGAAATTCATTCTTAAACAAGTTATAATTATTCCATAACAGCGTCTCCTTGAATTCATAGGGCATAGGACATTTTGTGAAGCAGGCTTCCATGTTAGCAGACCATTAGAATTTTAGTCCTAGAGGATTTTCTAAAATTTTTAACCCCTTTGGCGTTAATGATGAACAGATTTCCTTCCAATAGCATAGCATTGACACACAAGGGCTCCTATATGTTTTCATAAGTGTCTTACGGTGAACGCATTAAGATGAATGTAAAAATGCCTTCAAATTTAAGCATATTCAGTGAGCAACCAAAAAGAGATATTTAACCTTTAATGTCTTTTCAATACACACATGTATATATATATATATATATATATATATATATATATATATATATATATATATATATATATATATATATATATATATATATATATATATAAATAAATAAATATATATATTGTATATATACCCATATATGGATATATATACAAATTACTTCACCGAGGGAGCATAACGAACAAAGCTGGGTACTATTACCCATTTGGACACTATAAAGGGAAAAAGGCGAGAAATTCCTTTCGAAATAAATCCAGCTTACTTTCACAGGAGGACAAAACCCACTGAGGCTTAGAGCATAAGTAATAAGAAGAGCAAAAGGCTGCGTCGTAGAGGAGGCGTCATATCTAAGACCATCTCGTTCTAAATGACACTAACGGCTGCTCGTAACACTTTCTCCATCCTTAAGTGCGTTACTTCTAGAAAATACAACAGATGGAAGATTGGTGCTTGTGAGCTTGTACGTATGTACCGTTTTTATCTGAGCGCGTGTTATGTATGTATGTATGTATGTATACATATGTGTATACATACATATATATACATACGTGTGTTTGTGTGTGTATATATATAATTTTCGTTTCCTTAGCTTCACGTTATCTGAACAGATATTCTTCCCAATTTTGGAAACGGTTTTAAGAGCTGAGAAAATATATCGACAGTTACTCAAAATTATTTACAACTGGTTAACTCTCACACGGTAAAACAACTCATTACATTAGTGTTAAATTAATACAACAAAAGTAAAATGCAATGAGCACGTGACAGGATTTTCACTGCGGGACACTACATGACCATTAAATCAGACACTATTGAGATGAATGAAATTCCCTTCATTAAGTTTGCAACTTTCACGAGGAAGCAGAAGTTATACACTTGCAACAATACTACGAGAAACAGAGATATGGTAACCATTCAAGAGTCAATCCTTTAGAAACCCGAAATTTCTTTCCATATACAAAACTTATGAAGTAGATTTCATCGGCAGTCTTCCTTCCTTAGACAAAATTTATATAACATATTTCGTTAGGCAAACTATAGATAGTCTTCAGGTTTTGGTTACAATAGCAAGGAATGTTCAGATGTAGGTTTTTATTTGCAGAGTAACAGCAAATGACCGTGAGTAAAAGAAACCAGTAAATGAAACATGGTTACCATTTACCTTAGGCTTTATCGCTCTCTCGCGCGTGCACATTTTTTTAAAGATTTTATCAAAGTTGAGTCATAATGTTGCTAACAATTTAAAGAATGATTTTTTTCTTCTATATAAGCCAACGTCATCACCATGAAATCTTGCTGATTTTCTTTGTAAACTAAATTGATTCGAAGCCACGACATGAAATTTTGCGGCCATCATGTAAAACAACAAATAAGTAGTAAAGTAATTTACAAGAATCAGTCACGTTTTTTGTTTTATTTGTTACTTTTTACTGTCTAACTACGTTTTTTCATACGGAGGTCCATAAAAATGGCCAATTTAATATTCTTGTTCAGCCCAAGCCTAGAGGGAAAGTGGGGAAAAAAGTTTTATGGAAAAATAAAGGGACAAAATTTGATGGAAGTGCTAGGCACTTTTTACTGTCCACCTACTTTTAGTTTTCTGTAAAATAAAATTATTGCGCCGGCTTTGTCTGTCCGTACGCACTCTTTCCTGTCCGAATTTTTTCTGTCCGCCCTCAGATCTCAAAAACTATGGAGGTAGAGGGCTGCAAATATGTATGTTGATCATCGATCCTCCAATTATCAAACATACCAAATTGCAGCCCTCTAGAGTTAGTAGTTTTCATTTTATTTAAGGTTAAAGTTAGTCAGAATCGTGCTTCTGGCAACGATATAGGATAGGTCACTGCCGGGTAGTGGTTAAAGTTTGACGGAAGTGTTAGGTTTGTCTGTCAAAAAAGGATACACCTTAGCGGTAAAAGAAGAGCAACCGGCAACAGTGACGTTTAAAAAATACACGTTGGATGCGGTCGTGACCTGGAGGGAGACTCACAGCCGATTGACAACAATGACCGAAATAAAACCCGTAAAATTGAGGGGGATTCTGTAAGGTCGCAGTGACGCGGAAAGAAACCTACTGAAGAGGCGATGTCGTCTGTCTTTTTGGACAAATCTGATTTTGAATCACTGCTGCCGAGAATGCCGCTCAAAAATATCACGATTACATGAGACAAATTCCTACTGGAATCAGAAGAAAATTCTGTAAAGTGAACTGAATCGAATTACGTCACTAGGAGGCACAGTTTTTAGAATTCAATTTACCAACTTGAAAGGAACCTTGCAAATAAGATTCAGACAAAAAATGCTGTTAGGGGATATAGAGGTTGAATTTCATGCTCATAAAAAGGTTATTTGGAAGGGAGGGCGGAAAAGGGGAAAATTCGTCTTACGGAAACTGAAGATTACATGGGTATCAATTTTCATTTCAAAAGAAGAAAAATGACAACGAGAGCCAAAACGTCGTGAAGTTTATTCATAGAAGAGCATACTTTATTATTATCATTGTTGTTATTCAGAAGATGAACCCACAGGGGTCACTGACTTGAAAATTCAAGCTTTCAAAGAATATGGTGTTCATTAGAAAGAATTAACAGAAGGTAATGGAAAATTCAGAAAGACTAAATCAACTATTAAAAAAAATGAATAAATTTCATAAATAAATTGTTAAAAAATAAATAAATTATTTAAATACTAGGTTAATTATATTAAAGGTAGTAAAGCACTTCTTTGCTTGAACTTTTGAAGTTCCAACTACGCAGAATGAAGAGTGGTCAGAGAGATAATTGATAACAAGGAGCAAAAGAGTGTATGAATAATCCGTGTCGTGAAAAACCACTCGACCAGGAAAAGCGAGAGGAAACTGCACATCTGACAACTATAAAGAAACTTGAAATGAGAGTAAAGAGGAAAGTAGTGAAGCCTTAGCCAGGGAGTTCGCTAGACTTCTGAGATGATGAATTCTAACACAAAAGGACAGACGTCTCTAGATTTACAAAGTCTCGCAGAGAAGCTGTTTAAACATCTGTAGTTCATGGTGAGGAAGAACCATAATTCTGATAAAAAAAAGAAGATAATATACCTATAGAAAGGATAATCAACAAGAAGATAATCTGCCTATAGAAAGATAATCAAAAGAAGATAATCTACCTATGGAAAGGATAATAAAAAAGAAGATAATCTACCTATGGAAAGGATAATAAAAAAGAAGATAATCTACCTATAGAAAGATAATAAAAAAGAAGATCATCTACCTATACAAAGGGTAACGAAAAAGAAGATAATCTACCTATAGAAAGGATAATCAAAAAGAAGATAATCTATCCAAAGAAAGAATAATCCTTTCCTTTTGCATGGATGAACAACCTTTCAATAAAATAAGTGTTTATCTTGCGTTCGTATTTTAACAAACGGTAAGCAGAAAATACCACCGGTGAATTTCAGGGTCCTTATCCGAAATGAAAACAGACTCAAAAAAACCCACCAACTCGAGTTCACGGGTAAGAAATAATGGTTTTTAAGTAACCCGCCGTAGCCTCATGGTAATCAACTCAGAAATTGTGAGGAAAAATAATTTCCATCTTGTTTACGTCAGAAATAAACGACGAATGGAATGAAATAAAATAGAACTTAGGCCAAAAGCCAAGCGTTAGGGCCAACGAGGTCATTCAGTGTTGAAAGGGAAACTGAGAATAGAGAAGGTTTGAAAGGTGTAACAGGAGGAAAACCTCCTGTTAGGAAAAGGTGGGAAGAAAGATATAAGAAAGAGAATATGAACGGAGGTACAGTCAAAGGAATGAAAAGGGTTGACGCTAGTGGCCCAAGGGACGCTGGAAAGAACCTTAAGTAATGCCTAAAGTGCACTGCATGAGATGCACTGACGGCACTATCCGCCCCCCCCCCCACCGCCTCCACCACGGGGAAAACAGACGATGAAATGAATTACTGGGACAGACCGTAACATTCGTATGCATGGGATACAGGGCATACCAGTACCATCCAAGTATTTTATGAGCCAATAAACATACTGAGCGGAGAAAACTCATGCGATGCTCCCAAGGAAAATAAGAAGATACTCGGATGCAACGGAGGATGAAAAACATCTTGAAAGTGATATCTGAATAACATACATATCTTTTTCCAATATGAAGCCGACTGATCATTTTATTATCGAGCAACGGGAAATCTCGCAGTAAACACGACATTCTTAGGTGATCTGCGAGAAGGTATGTCGATTACACGAAAATTCCCAGAAGAAATATGACTGTAAACTATGCTACGAAATTCACAGTGTCATGAAAAAGTGTTGTATGATAAAAATCCACAATTATGTATATTAATTTTAATATTTGTAGTATCTTACAAATATCACAATTTATCTATATAATTGGGGATTTTTATTATTCTCTTCATAGGAGCGAGTAGCCGACTGATCTCGTGGAAAGGTTTAGACATATAATTGATGTACTCTTTGAAATTTAAATGACGTACTAATGTATGCAATACTGTATATATATATATATACACATATATATATATATATATATATATATATATATATATATATATACACATATATATAATAATATATATACATATATATACATGAAATATATACATTTTATCTGCATATAGAAGTCAAAGCACACAAAACTCGCGTACATAAAAAAAAATTTCTCTCAATAAAACATCCCGGGGAATGTACGGCCTTCCCTCAAAGACTCGAGAAGAGATTAAGCGAGAGACGAAACCGACCAATAATCCCCCGAGGAGACACAGCAAACACCCTCTGAAGCTTAAAACAGCTCAGGAGAGGACGGGACGAACTATCACAGAAGAAGGATTTTACACCCAACAGTATGGTGGTGATATAGGTAAGGCGGACTTTGAACTTGTCGATGATACGTAATTCTTAATAGAGGTTTTTAATTCTTATTTGAGGTTTTTTAATTCTAATTAGAGGTTTTTAATTCTAATTACATATAGGATTTTAATTATCAATTGAGATTTTTAATTCTCAATAGGGGTTTTTAATTCTCAATATAGGTTTTCAAGACTCAGTAGGATTTTTAATTCTTACTATATGTTTTTAATTCTCAATGGAGGCTTTTAATTCTCGGTTGAGATTTTCAATTCTCAATAGGGGTTTTCAATTCTCAATAGGACTTTCAATAAGGGTTTTAATTCTAAATACAGGTTTTCAAATATAAAAAATAGAGGGCTTTAATTCTCCATAGAAGCGGTTTTTAATTCTCAATACAGGTTTTAATTCTGAATAGAGGTTTTCACAGTAGGGGTTTTTAATTCTCCATAGATGTTTTTAATACTAAACAGGGTTTTTAATTTTCAATTGACGTTTTTAATTCTCGACAGAGGTTTTTCATTCTCAAGAGAGGTTTTTCATTCTCAATAGCAGGGGTTTTTCTTGACGAATTCTGGAGGTATGAGGAAATTATGTATTTCAGCTCGATGATTTTAAATAGTAAAAAATTATAACGAGGATAACTTTCAAAACACGTCTAAGAAACATATTTCAAATCACCCAAGTGAATAAGATGTTTCTATACAACCATTATGGATTAGGAACATTATGACGAAGATATTAATTGCATTTACATGTAATCACATTTACCTGAGGAAATGTGTATCCTTACAAGAATTTCAATGTTACATGAAGCCAAAAACCATATTTCGAATGACCCAAGTGAATGAGATGTTTCTATACAATCTTTAGGGATCACAAAAATTAACACGAGGATATTAATTACATTTACTTGGAAAAATATGTATCCTTACAGGAATTCCAATTTTAAATGAAGCCAGAAAACATATTTCAAATGACCCAAGTGAATAAGCTGTTTCTATACAATCTTTACGGATTAGGAAAATTAGTACGAGGATAACTTTTCCCTAACTTTTTCTCGTAAGCTCAGTGTTCAAAACAAGGGCTAAGAGACTCCTCGTATTACGGCGTCCTAACCCCAAGTCATCCCAGAGCTCATAATTGTATTCAACAGGGCTCCCTCCCACGGGCCCCAGAGCATTCCTCTGATTAACGCCGCAATCCCCAGCGGTGCTCCCACTCGGCTCATTGTATTTCAATGGCGTATACTTTCGAATTAATGCTTCACTCGAGGATGATTTGATTTCCTCCGCAAGAATCTGATGGATTATCTTTCTGTGAGGTTGACTGAATGAATGCCATGTATAATTAATGGCTTACGCTAAGGGGATACTGTACTCCCTTCTAAGATTCAACGCGACGAAACAAATATGTGGAATTTCAGAGATAAAAAATTGTTATGCTGATGTGTGGCATCAGGATGATTTATCAATGAAATGAAAACAATTTATGCATGAGAACTGACGTAAATCTGATCACGATGAATTCGCTCCTGATCATCCTTCCATTTTAAACTATTAATAAATATTAAACAGAATTTGCTGAGATGACAGGAATTAAAGCTACAGGTGAATTCCTAATAACTGGAGTTTTACTTAATCATAAACATTCGTAGAGGTGAAAAAGAAAATTCATGTTTGAAAATTTGGCTATAAGGCCAAGCACTGGAGCACTTTCAGACCTTCAAGTGAAAAGAGGGAGTTTGAGTGGCTGGACAGCAAAATGGGAGAAAGGAAGTGGGAACAGAGGTAAAGCAAAAGGTTTAAAGGTGGGTGCAGCTAGGGGCCTAAAGAACACTGCAAACAACCCTCAGTAATGCTTACAGTGCACCGCGTGAGGTGAACTGACGCCGCTACCCAACAACGGGGCATCCTAAAATATACATAGTATCGTATCTAGGAAATGCTATCAAGTACACGATACACAAAGGAAATGAAATTAAATATGATAAAGCAAAGTCATACAAATGATTTTGGTAAAAGTAGTTAAATACAAACCTACAGATAGACATGGACTGAACTCTAGTCTAACACAAAGCTATGACTATCAACGTCGACTAAGGATATGACAAGAATGAAATGCTTACTGTCATCAACATGTTTTGAAGCGGAAATAGACTGGCGACTGAAATCAGCGGGAGAGGTCACAGTTCTGCAACAGAGATAAAAGTATGGTAATTACTTGCAAATTGCCTAGAAACACTGCTTGCACGATACTGACATCTGACAAACGCCTAAGGAAAGATTCAAACTCTGACAAAATTAAGCACACAAAAGAAAATATAGTCATACGTACCTACTTTGAAAGCACCTGCATAAATACAAGGTGATTCAATGACATTATTATTATTATTATTATTATATTATGAGCTTGTTGGCGCGCGATACGCGGTCTCCCCTACCTTCCCGTTCCCCTACCTACCCCACCCCAACCCAGGGCTGACAAACCGGTTTGCCTGGCGTGGGTGGCTGTTTTCATGTCTCCCCTACTATCACCCTGGGGAGGACAAACAAGATCCACTGGGATTTTATTATATTTATTATTATTATTATTATTATTAATTCACACAAGAAGGTTGCGTTATGTACGGAATTACGCAAAAGGCTACGTGTAGCATTTTACGAAAATTTTACCTCAGGTGAGACTCGTGGCTGAAAACATGTTGGAATTTGAGCGAGTTACAAATACCACCATTGGTAGGGCGGGCCTTTTAGGAGCGAAAAGTGGACTGCGCAGCACTGGTTGACGCTATTCAAAATGTGCAAACATTCTTACCGCTGACTTGCAAAGCGCTCTTCCTGAATAAAAGAGCATTATTCATTTGAAAAACACGTTTCCACGGAGCAGACTGTCAAAATATGAACACCAGAAGAAAGGGTGACAAACGAATGCGACTGCATAAAAATAAACAAAAAATACATACAAAAGTCAACAGCACGTAAGTCAGAGAAAGTAGGGCAACCGTGTACGGCTTCTGTTGAACTAGGGAACTTGCTGTCAATGACGCTACAAGAATGCCCGGTCCATAGTTTGCCATTTCAGGAGATGAAAGACCTTTGGTGATAGGCGAAGTGCTATCGTGGCCTCACGCAAAGACAGGCCGCTGACGCTCTGCTGAGCTGAGTCCGCTAGTTCTTGCAAAATTTCCATACAGAAGTACAGCTCAAGGACGATGGCCAAACCGGATATACTCTAATGAAGGCCTAAATTAAGAATACTACTATTGTGAAAACAGAAGCCATCAATTCGAACAATTTTATCTATACAAGATCAAGATCGACGGAGTTTGCAAACCAGGCGTGACAATGTTTGAAAAACAAAGGTTAAAATAATGTGGCACCATTACGGCACCATCTTTCGAAATTTGAAGTCTTGCGATCATTAACATTTTATTCTCCCTAGAATTCTTGCTCACCTTCTCACCATTAATCTCATCATTTGCCTTTTTTCACTTTCTTTTTGACTGCCCTAAACATTCTTCTCCAGATCTACGCATGATCCCACGCCATACAACTGAACCTCAAATAATATCCATTTTTCCTTCACTGAACCTTTCATTTCCTCATCGCATCAATTACTATTATTTTTTCTCCTCCTACGCTCCTAAACTCAAAACCTCTACGGTCCCATGACTACCCTTGAATATCTTCTTCTTTTGACGTGCTTTTTTCCCCATTTTTTGTATGGGGTAAGCACGATGCCTTCTTTTGAAGGACTTTGATTTGGCTTTGGTGTAGACCGTAGTCTCGATCGGCTGCCCTGCCTGACATCGCTTAGACCCCCGGTAACACATGTACATGTATCGTACCAAATCACCAGCTCCCTTGAATATATGCTTCACTTATTCCATAAACCTCCGTGTTTTCAACCCTACTACACAGTTCATCCATTTATCCATAATATTATGCTCTTCTGGCTTTCGTCTCGTTAAACTAGTCTTCACTACATTTGCGTTCTCACTCCTTCCTCACCAACTTAAAAACTATATTCCCCTTAAACTACATGATGATCAGATATACCTCCATCCACCCATCTTCTCTCTAATGCATTCTTCAACTTGCCCTTCCATCTATTCAGTACTCTCAATGATTACAAACAAAAAACATACACACACTATATACATACATACGTACATGGATACACACACATATTCATTTATATACATTAGAAGTAATCATCACACAATCACGTGGGAACAGACATAAACCAACTGAAAGACCTGGGTTCGATCTCGATGTGAGTTAAAATTTACATTATATATATATATATGTATATATATATATGTATATATATATATATAATATATATAATCATATACATATGTAAACACACGTGTGTGTGTATATATAAATACATACAATTTCCCACAAGTACTATGCAATGTCAGAGGCGCAAGAGATTTATAGCCTATTATTCTTACAAATGCAATCATTTGTGGCTGCCATTTGTTAACGAAAATGTATACCCTCGCTAATCTCAAATTACGAGTCTTAATTCAAAGTGTATGCGAGAAAAATGGGGCCTTCCATAACGGAGGCTTTTAACTCGTACAATGCAGCGTCCATTCAGACCTCGGAAAAAGTGTCCATCAAGGTTCAATCCATGAAATTACGAAAACCCTGCCGGAGTCTGATTATAATCGTTACAAATTCCCCAATTGCCTTTATCCTTATCATAGTACGAAACCAGAAAAAAAAGACCCCCTTTGAAAGCTATCCTAACTCGGGATTATTGAAAGACTATCACGTTCCAAACATGCAAATTAATTCCTCACGGAATGTTTTTACTGGGGGAAGAGAATGCTACACCCGACATGCGATTCTTCCTAGCGGGCGGTAAGGGCGGTATTCCCATACGGTTCAACGGCAGATTAATCGATGCTTGTGGCGCAATGCTCGCTTGGAAAATTCCTCATATAATGAAAAGGGGTCGGAGCGGTATTTGAGATACATAATAATTCGCCCCAGCTGAGGTCAACCGCTGTAAGAGTATCATTAACTCGAAATCACTCGAAGAATCAGAGATCAAAGGAGCCGGCTCTCCAAAGACTGATCGTGTATTTCCATCAACAGGGCTTGAAAGATGGAAGGAAGGAGGCGCTTTTTAAACCGGATTCCACCTAATTTGCATAAAATCTTTAGCCTAATCTTGATGAAATAACCATTTAATATCTCAGATGAGGTTTCTTCATCATGTATTTCCATCAACAGGGCTTGAAAGATGGAAGGAGACACTTTTTTTTAACATGATTTCTTCTAATTTTCATAAAATCTTGAACTTGCTCTTGATGCAATAATTCTCTAATATCTCATATGAGATCATTTTCTACAGCCTAAGTTACCTTCATACTTAATTTTCGGGAATCTGTTGATGAACTAAAGAATTTCTTTTGAAGTCATCGAAGAAATTCCACATTTTTTTGTGCTGTAAACCACAGTTCTTTAAAAAATGTTTACTTAGTACAGAGATTGATACCGACAACACCGTATGTGTTCATTCAATACTAGCACTTTGTGTACACTAAACATGACGCAAAAGCATGAAGTGAAAAATTTAAGCTATGCTTTCAAAGGCATTTGTCTTTATACCTCGCACGCTATACACACAAAAAAAGAATTTAAATCGATAAATGGCTTAAAGGTACGAGAAGCTGTATGTATACAAAGGGGTATTTTTGATAGAATAGTATTTAATTCGAAAACTTACTCTGTCTATTATACGCATTGGAAATTACTTTTTTACGATGATACGGAGACGTGAAATCAACTTGCGGCAAATAATTGCAAAAATCAAATGGGAAAATGTTAAAAGTTTAGTCAAAATAAACAATAAACAATAAAAATCAATGGCTCCTTCCCTAAATAAAATGAACAGGAAGAGATACCACACACCAGAAATAAAAAAATAGGAAAACTTTGTAAACAAAGTGAGTGAATAAGTCAACAGTAATTTTCGTTCACATTCTTTTCTGTCAAATGGGAAAATGTTAGAAGCTTTTAGTCACAATAAACAATAAAAAGACCAAATACTCCTTCCCTAAATAAAATGACCAAGAAGAGGTACTACAACCTACCAGAAATAAAAAAAAAGAAACCTCCGTAAACAAAGTGAGTAAATAAGTAAACTTCGATTATCGTTAACATTCTTTGCTGCTATACTCTGCTCAATTTGCATCAGAAGGGATCTTAGCCCTAGACAGACTTATCCATCAACTTATCTTTAAAACCCACGATATCCTCCTGTCTGTTAAGGAAATTTGTAAAAACGCCCTCGCTCTCAAAATGTTGGAGTGAAAAATCTTAAAAGATGCTAAAATACTGGACAATAACATTTTACATACACGCTCACGCCTCAAGCGCAAACACACACACACACGTGTGTATATATATGTATGTATATACATATATATGTATATATGTAAATTATATATATATATATATATATATATATATATACACACACATAACAAATAGCTCCTAACATAACATATCCGCAGTACCTTGGAAGTAACATTAAACTTAAATTGAATATCATCAGGGCACCTACCTAGACCAGGATTCGAACCCATGCCTTTTTAAGTTATGCATTGGTGGAATTCTGGTCGCGATAGGAGTAATTACCGTATATAACCCTCTTGGGGTGTAAGTTATTCTCAAGTTTTGGGTTATTGTTATTTTTATTAATGAAAACCCTACACATCTTTGAAATTGGAATTGAAATATAGAATTTAGGCCAAAGGCCAAGCGCTGGGACCTATGAGGTCATTCAGCGCTGACACGGAAATTGACAGTAAGAAGATTTGAAAGTGGTAACAGGAGGAAAACTTCGCAGTTGCAATATGAAAATTGTTAGAGGGGGTGGAAAGTCACATGAAAGAGAGAGAATATGAGCGGAGATACAGTAAAAGGAATGAAAGTGGTTGCAGCTAAGGGCCAAAGGAACGCTGTAATGTCCACACTGCACCACGTGAGGTGCATTGACGGCACTACCCCCTGCGGGATACAGATCTTTGTGACTTCTCCTGACTCAGGTTACTGATGGCTTTATCGAGCTGACAGGTGATGATGCTACGGTACAAAAGCTGAGATCAAATACTGATATACTACATCAGATATTTGCGAAGACTTTCACCAAGGCTAACGGCCCTATTCACATACTTGCAGATTATGGTAAAGAATCAAATTTTCACAAATTATAAACGCTCCCAAAACGAAAAACGAAAAGGGCACTTTATTTGCGCTATTAATAATAGTGACGGTGCTGGCTGGGTTCTGTACAAGACAGTTTTGTTGTTTTTTCCATAACGTCTAAAAGAGATAAATCTTTGGCAGAAGCAGACGCCCACAATCAGGGAAAATCAAGGAAAATTTGTCACAAGGACGAAAGTAAAAAAAAAAAAAAAAGGGCCCAACTGCGGACCTCACTGGGTCCTGCCCATTGCAGAAGAATCTCTGTCGCATTTTATAAAATTCCCGTTCGTGCTAAACTACATCTTCAACTTTTCTCGCAGCGAGGAGAAAGACAGGGAAAAAGATGAGCAAAAACACGAGGCGAGGCAAAATATTCAAGTCTTGCAAGTGAGTACAACATTTTCTCGCAGTAGGAGACGACTCAGGAGAGAGAGAGAGAGAGAGAGAGAGAGAGAGAGAGAGAGAGAGAGAGAGAGAGAGAGAGAGAGAGAGAGAGAGAGAGAGAGAGAGAGAAAGACTGTTTCAAGTGAATATCATCATACTTTAAAATTAACAAAGTTATTCTTTATTTGTGTACATGTACTTCTTTCTAGTATAAATATATATATATATGTGTGTGTGTGTGTGTGTGTGTGTGTATATAAAAATAGATATAGAGATATATATATAGAGAGAGAGGGGGCTATATTCATATATATCATCAGATCAGGAGTCTTCCACCTGAAAGGCAAGGGCTCTACCAACTGAACCACACAAGTCATAAAAGAAGTACCACTGTACCTAAGTCTTTTACGTGGGGCAGGCTTACTGCCTAGCTTACCAGCCAGTTGGGTAAAACTAGATTAAATTATATGTTGGTGTTGTTTAAGTCTGTGATATCCTTTTTCCTCTCGCCTTTTGACATTTCTCCACAAAGTCTACGGCGACCTACTGAAATCGGCTAACGGCCCTCTATCTCTTTCACTGTATGTACAATCTTTGATTATTTTTTTTATCAGAACCTGAAGAATAAATGTTGTAGGTGAAACAGTCGTCAATGGCTTTAGTTCGATTGCACATAAACATGAAAAAATGGAGTTATACGTTTGCCTTTTTCCCCAGAGACCAACTCAAGAAAAAATGACTGAGAGTAATGGCTCTAACACACACACACACACAACACACTCAAGGGAATAACTTATTAAAACTTCCCTTTTCTTTTTTGTATTCGTCTCCTCTTGGATAAATTTTCTTACGAACATCACCCTCCACCTCCCCCCCAAAAAAAACTTGTGAAACTATTCCCACATTTAGCTGTTTATCTTCTAAAACTTTTGCCGCAGTTTTACCGGAATGAATTAAACTCTGATTCCGATTCCCGAGTAGCTAAAGAACATCCTAAAATTCGTTTGGGAACGGCATTCATTTTGTTATGAGAACAGCACTGAACTCTCGATGCAACATCACGTCTTCTAAGCATTTCCACGAATTCTACACCAATTCACCACGTAGTTTTCTTTCAATTGTATCATTTCCTTCTGTGTACCTAGAAAGGTTTACGTAATTTAATTTGTATTGACCCCCACTGCTTAGTGTACCTAGGAAGGTTTAGTAATTTGATTTTTATTAATCCCCACTGTTTAGTGTACTTAGAAAAGTTAAGGTAGTTTAATTTGTTTTGATTACCATTGCTTAGTGATTGCTTTGTGTACATAGAAAGGTTTTAGGTATTTTAATTTGTACTGATCACCACTGCTTAGAAATATTTAGTTTAATCTGTATCGATCCCCAATGCTTAGTGTACATAGAAAATTAATTTGTATCCATCCCAGTGCTTAGTGTACACAGAAAGGTTAAGGTAACCTGATTTGTACTGATCCAACGTAACAATAAAAAATAAATATGATCATAATGAAAGAGCAGAAGGCTCAATGCAAGAACAGATATAAAAACATATTTTGTTATAAGTGTTGAGCAGAAAACATAAGAACATAACGACCAAAGACGAGGAGGTAAAGAGAACTAAAAGCCACTAACGAAAAAACACGAGTCCCACAAACTTCAAGAATAAGACACCGTAAATAATTCAGCTAACCTGATCAGAGAATTTATACAGCCGAGTCCCACCATGAAAGTTTGCCTCGCCATTAACTTAATTTGACGGCCATTCAATACGAGATTCCGTCTCTCTCTCTCTCTCTCTCTCTCTCTCTCTCTCCCTCACTATCCCTCCCCTCCCCAAAGGATACAGGAAGTGCCACTACGGTAAGTGAAAAGGAATCAGAGTTTATTTCATTTCAGTATAAAAAAAAAAACTTCGACAAAAGTTTGGGCGAAGATAAACGGCTAAATGTCAGTTAAAAGTTTCACAAAGGCCTTGTGATGTTCGTAGGCAATTTATCTAAGAGGAGACGGATAAAAAGGCGATCCAAACAGGGTCTCCTGTTTGATGGGGGATCTATCCTAATTTTTTTTATTTTTTCGTTTTATTTTAGGTTCTATTGATTTTCTCCTCTTTACTCCGTCATAGCGGAATACATAGGGAGTAACGAAGAATAGTTTCTGTTCGTCTACTGCTACTGTTGAAGAGAATATTGTTGAATATACATGTATTATATAAGTTACACATATTTATACATATATATAAATCTACATAGATATATAAACATAATATAAATATATATATACAGTATATGTATATATATAAACATGCATATGTATATGTATATATATATACATATACAAATACAGTATATATATATATATATATATATATATATATATATATATATATATATACGTACATACATACATATATACGTATATATGTGACCATGCGTTCTCTCTTTGGACACTACTTCATCCATAAACTGTTACCATATAAGTTTCCACTCTAGAGAAATAAAAGACTGCAGTTATCTCTTTCATCCATCCATCTGTTGAATTAAGGGAAACTTCTAAAGCACTTCCTGATTCACCCAACTACAAAAACATGCCTTGTAGCAATTTGTGACGGTCCATACAAGCACTTTACACTGTATCATTTCCTGGACGATAATATCGATCATCCTTTTATCCTTCCCCAAAATTCCTGTACTATTGACCCACTTATCCGATTTACGAACTTCTGTTCTCTCCTGGCATCTTAAATCGTCTTGATTCATCATTTGACATATGCTGATCGCTTTAGTACATCTTCACTGTATCTTTTTTTTCAGGAATTTTAATCGTTTTAAACCGTTCTTTTTCGTACGTCTTTGTGCCAGTCAAACGTGTCTTCTCAATGTCTTGCACCTTAGTATTTCATACAAGGCCATATTCATATACCAGTTCATGAGGTTGCATACATACATGCATACATACATACATACAAATATATATATACACACACATATATGTAAATATATAAATGTGCGTGAATGTATGTATGTATAGATACTATATATATATAGTATATATATATATATATATATATATATATATATATATATATATATATATATATATATATATATATATATATATATATAAGCGTGCGTTTATTTATATAAACCACAACCTGAAAACACCGATAAAATCTATTCCATCTGACAGGGAACAAGAGTAAGGAACGCACACAACTTTCCGAAAAGTATCCGCGAGGGGAAAGATGCAACCTGATTTCCGTCATTAAAACTTACACGAACGAGTCAAGCGAATACTTTCCAAGATAACAGCATCACTGTAGCATTAACTCGACCTTTTCCTAACGAATCTGATCGCCCAAATAAAGGCGACGAAGGAATTTAGTCTCTTAATGAAGTCTGAGTTTCCGA
This sequence comes from Macrobrachium rosenbergii, assembly GCF_040412425.1. Classification (NCBI taxonomy): domain Eukaryota; kingdom Metazoa; phylum Arthropoda; class Malacostraca; order Decapoda; family Palaemonidae; genus Macrobrachium; species Macrobrachium rosenbergii. Next base: position 25,421,334 of record NC_089793.1, on the reverse strand, counting down.
TTTATAAGGGAGATTTAATCAAAGGGCTTCGTAATGCGTTTTCGATTAAGTGTCGGGTCGTAAAACGTAATTGAATGGCTTTGCTGCCGAGAAATTACAGATTGAAACACGAATAAGTCATCTTTCTTCGGGATCGTGTGGATAAATTGAATACCAAATTGTAAGAGAGGTTTATTTTGTTAGTTTTTAAAGCGTGAAAATCCTTTTGCGAATTAATACGCTTATCTTTTATTTTTCATCATATTATTCATTTTTCACAACTGCAGAGTGCGTGACAAAGAAAGAATATGTGGATTTTTGTTCCTCAACCTAAATTCGTTAGGTAAAGGCCTGCCAGAGAGAGAGAGAGAGAGAGAGAGAGAGAGAGAGAGAGAGAGAGAGAGAGAGGAGAGAGAGAGAGAGAGAGAGAGAGAGAGATCTAAGAAGCCTAGTACACAAAAAATAATATACTTCTTATCTGTCTTAATGATGTAAAGAGATGAAAGGCTAATGAAATCCTAATTCCATCAAAAGCCTTCAAGAGCTGAAGGGTAAAAAAAGAAGGTAAATTAGCTTAATGATCATCCAAAATATTTTATTCCAAGATAAAGAGAAAAAATCAAAATTACTTAACAAGGAACAAAAATCGGGGTGAAGATATCTTCATGTAACTTGCTTCCCTCCTGTTAATTGGGCAGGAATGATGACGTGAAAAGTGAAGCTCAAAGGTGAAGCTCCGGGAAGAGTGAAGTTCAAAGGTGAAGATCCATCCAAAGTTAAGCTCCTTGAAAAGTGAAGCTCCTGGAGGGGCGTAGCTCGAGAGAAAGTGAACCTTAAAGGTGAAGCTCCAGAAAGAGCGAAGCTCATAGGCGAAGCTCCAGGAAGAGTGAAGCTCAAAGGTGAAGATCCAGGAAGAATGAAGACTGGAAATGTGAAGCTCCAGGGATAGCGAAGCTCCTGGAAAAGTGAACTTCAGGAAAAGTAAAGCTCCTGGAAGAGTGAAGCTTCAGGGATAGTGAAGCTCCTGGAAAAGTGAAGCTCAAGGCAGAGTAAAGCTCCAGGAAAATTGGAGCTCCTGGAAAAATGAAGCTCTAAATAGAGTGGAGCTCCTGAAAAAGTGAAGCTCTATGAACAGTGAAGCTCCATGAAAAGTGAAGCTGCAGGAAGAGTAAAGCTCCTGAAAAAGTGAAGCTCCAGGAAGACTGAAGCTCTTGGAAGAGTGAAGCTTCAGGCAGAGTGAAGATCCATGAAAAGTGAAGCTCCTGAAAAAGTAAAGCTTCAGACAGTGAAGTTCCAAGAATAGTGAAGCTTCAGGCAGAGTGAAGCTCCATGAAAAGTGAAGCTCCTGAAAAAGAAAAGCTTCAGACAGAGTGAAGTTCCAAGAAAAGTGAAGCTCTTGAAAAAGTGAGGCTTTAGGAAGAGTGAAGCTCCTGAAAAAGGGAAGCTCCATGAAGAGTGAAGCTTTAGTCACAGTGAAACTCTAGGAAGACTGAAGCTTCAGGCAGAGTGAAGCTCCTCAAAGAGTGAAGCTCTTGAAAAACTGAAGCTTCGCTCAGAGTGAAGCTCAGGCCTGAAAAAGTGAAGCTTCAGGACGAGTGAAGCTCAGGCCTGAAAAAGTGAAGCTTCAGGCAGAGTGAAGCTCCAGGAAGAGTGAAGCTCCTGAAAAAGTGAAGCTCCGGGAAGACTGAAGCTCCTGGAAGAGTGAAGCTTCAGGCAGAATGAAGCTCCTGAAAAAGTGAAGGTTCAGGCAAAGTGAAGCTCCATGAAAAGTGAAGCTCCAAGGAGCAAAATTTTTAAAAACTTATTAAGGACTCCTATATGTCAGAGCAACTTTATTACAGTGATTACAATTAACTTGAAAATTAAAGTCCTGGCAACATGGCACATGCTTTCCCATGCTTGCAAAAGCAAAAAAAAAAAATTTATTCTCGCCACTTCTCTCCTTATAACAGCAACTTCATTTTCCATCAAGTGAAGAGTTGCTTCGCCAGTACTGTCTTACCCCCAGTTCCAAAAACTGTCAATAATGACTACAATCAACTGGATAAAGAATAATCAACTGTCAATCAAGACTACAATCACCTAGACAAAGAGCAATCAACTGTCAATCATGACTGCAATTAACTGTACAAAGAACAATCAACTGTTAATCATGACTACAATCAACTGGACAAAGAACAATCAACTGGATTCCATCGAAGAACAATCAACTGTCAATAAAGACTACAATTAACTGGACAAAGAACAATCAACTGCAAATAAAGACCACGATCAACTGGATTCCATAAAAAAACAATCAACTGCCAATAACGACTACAATCAACTGGACACAGAACAATCGTCAATAAAAACTACAATCAACTGTCAATTGAGATTACAATCAACTGGATTCTATCAAGGAACAACCTGCACCTGTGAAAATTTTGCTGATCTTGAGAAGGAAATAAAAAAGAATATAAGATAGTTTTCTGCAAAAGAAAACTATTGTGACGGCTTTGTCTGTCCGGCCTCAGAACTTAAAAACTACTGAGGAGGCTAGAGGGCTGAAACTTGGTATGTTGATCATCCATCCTCAAATAATCAAACATACCAAATTGCAGCCCTCTAGCCTCAAAAGTTCTTATTTCATTTAAGGTTAAAGTTAGCCATAACCGTACTTCTGGCACTGATATAGACACCGACAACAAAGGCCACCACCGGATCGTGGCTGAGTTTCATGGGCCGCAGCTGAGGCCACCACCGGACCGTGACTAAGTTTCATGGTCTGCTGCTAAGAGTTTCATGGGCCGTGGCTGAAAGTTTCATGCAGCATTATACGATGTACAGAAAACTCGATTGCTCCGAAGGAATTTCTGCGCATTTTTCACTTGTTAAGTTTGTTGACAGCATAAACTTGAGCATCAGGCATGTTCATACGAGTATGTCCACTTTCATTGTTTCCCCAAAACACGGGGGAAATGTATCATTTAGACGAGTATCTAGTGGCCATTAATCACCCATTACGGGAAACAATTAATTATGCGAAGGGTATTAAAATTTTATATGCAACAATGGACTTCAACGCTCTAATATTCAGCAAGGCCTGAGGAGTATATGGCGGAACAAGATCCAATTCAAGAGAAGGGTGCTTCATATTTGCACACCATTCCTTTGGGCAGAGAGAGAGAGAGAGAGAGAGAGAGAGAGAGAGAGAGAGAGAGAGAGAGAGAGAGAGAGAGAATGCTGACAGGCCATGATCTTTGTTAGCACAACTGTATCTCGCTCAACTAGACCCTTAAAAGGTTATTATCCGAGCATTTACTTCGCCTGGTTTTAAGACAACAAGGAGAGAAATAAACCAGAGAGACTCGGTCCAGAGAAGTGGGGATAAAGAAAAAAGAAAGAGAAATAAAACTAAAAATGGGAAAAGGCACACTAAGTCGGAAGCTGCAAGAGCAAGACATTAAAATAAGTGCAGGCATTAATTTTGTTAAGAATTCATATCGCAAATTACCACCATCAAGGTTCGTTTCCCCCGTAATTTTAATGGACTGTGAAATCATTTAAAATATTTCAAGAACATTACCATATTCAAAAGATACTGTAATCGGGCAAAGTGAATGTGGAAAGAGTTCGTTTCATTTTGGAAAACTCAGAGAAAATGAAAGGCTAAATTTCTGAAGATGTGCCAACGTTTTTCTTACAAAACTGGCCTTTTCTCTAACTATTCCTTTATATATATATATATATATATATATATATATATATATAAAATAGATTGTAAAACGTTTTTGTTAGAAATCTATTAAAACGCTAATCAATATTAGTGGCTGAAAATCTAAAGTTTGTTCTAGGTGGTCAACAGGTATAGTAAAATAAAAACTTTAAAAACTTACATTACACGCACACACACACACACACACACACACATATATATATATATATATATATATATATATATATATATATATATATATATATATATATATATATATATATATAATTAAAATTGATCATTGCATAATTGTTCTGTCACATTAGTAGAATTAATAACAGGACCTCACTTAAACAGGATGGCATCTAGGGGAGATTTTTATTCTATAGTTACAAGCTTTCAAGGACTATTCTGTCCTCATTGGCCACTAGATGATGATGACAGAAAGTCCTTGAAAGCTTGTAACTTGTTTTTGAATAAAAAATCATACTTTAAATCCATCCTATTTAAATAGGTCTTATATATACAGTGCATATATATATATATATATATATATATATATATATATATATATATATATATATATATATCTGTATATATATCCTGACACAAGCCTTTGCAACACAACAATGTCCGTTTCCAGTGGAAACAGAGTACAGCAGCCTTCAACTCCCCCAAAATCCGGCAGAGAGAGAAAGAGAGAGAGAGAGAGAGAGAGAGAGAGATTACCTGCCATGTGTCATTAAAACTTAAGGGAAATAGTAAAGTTCCCGCTTTTCGGGATCGTTGTTTAAGGCTGACATTATTTGGCCTTTCCTTTGGAGACTCCTTCGGCCGAATAAAAAGACCTCGGGAGATGTGACCTCTCAGTGGGTGGTGTGCAACATGGAATGAGTCACTGGGATCGATCATGAAACATGAATGAATGAGTGGATAAGTGAATGAATGAATGGATGAGTGAATGAGTGGGTAAGTGAATGAGTAAGTGAATGAAAGGATAAGTGAATGAATGAATGAATGAATGAATCAGTGGGATCGATCATGAAACATGGATGAATGAATGGATTTGTGAATGAATCAATGGATAAGTGAGTGAATGAATAGATAAGTGAATGAATGACTGAATGGATTAGTGAATGATAGAATGAATGAATGAATGGATAAATGAATGAATGAATGGATGAGTGAATCAATGAATAAATCAGTGAATGAATGAATGGATGAATGAATGAATACGTAAGTTAATAGATGGATAAGGAAATGAATGAATGCATTAGTGAATGAATAAGTGAATGAATGAAAGAAGTTAATTAATGAATTACAGAAAAAATGAATGGATAAGTGAATGAATAAATGTTTGAGTGAATGAATGAATAAGTGAATGAATGAATGAATGAATAGATAAGTGGATGAATAAATGAATGGAAAGTGAATGAATTAATGAATGGATGAGTGAGGGAATGAATGAATGAATAAGTGAATGATTAATCGAATGAATGAAGGGATAACTGAATGAATGAACGAATAAGTGAATGAATGGATGGATAAGTGAATGAATAAGTCAGTGAAAGAATGGATAAGCTAATTTTAATGAATAAATGTAAACATGAATTACTATTATTATTATTATTATTTAGGGCAATAATCTCTCTCTTCATATGGAACGAGCCCAAAGGGGACGCTGACTTGAAATTCAATCTTTCATTGTAGTATTCATTTGAAAAGAGTTAACAGAAAAATTACTTTACATGATCAGGTCATCTTTCTTTTGTTTATACACACACACAAAAAAAAACGAGTGCCAAAAACGAACCCTTTCCAGAAGATGAAAAGGATTTCTAACCCCATTTCTTACAGTATTTTATCCTTCATCCTTCGAGCATTGGAGTTGAAAGGCATTGTAAACAGCCAATTGTTTCATTCTCTGTCCAATTTCAGAGTATCCGAACTTGGACAAATGAAATTCAGGCTGTCATGTAAATCGCTTTCAATTTCAGGTAACAGTGTCTATACTTCCATTCTGTCCTCGAGATGTCGTTGATAATATCTTCCACAAAATATCAGAAAGATTTGTAATTTTCTGTCAAGAACTATGCCTTTATATGACATGAAAAGTTTAATGCTTACACGGGGTCTTATCAAACGATGCAAAACGAACATGTTGATCTTTCCAAGGAATTCGCAAGTGCCCAAATATTTCTAAATATTTCTTTGTGAATACGTAATATCTTTGCTTGGAAATATATGCAAATCTTACACAAGAAGAGGCGTAGCTTTCGTAAAAACATAAATATATGTAAACTTGAGATTGTGTGGCCTGGGATCTGGCGAGCTTTCCTACTTCTTTTAGTATGTAAAATTCCATGAATATAGATTCTGAGATATTCCACGACTGCTACAGAATTTTGATTTAAAGCAACTAACTTCTTCTAAGATGATACTCGACAATAATTAAACTATTTGTTCCCTGATCAGACCTTTTCAGATTGTTACAGAGAATTTTGATTTAAAACAGCTACCTCTTTTTCTAACAAGATACTTGAGAATAATTATACCACTCCTTGTTCCATGATCCGGCCTTTTTAAGTGTTCAACTTATTTGAAATGCTGTGTTAATTCTTAATTGAAATGCTGTGTTAATTCTTAAAAGTTTCTTGTCTAAAAATATTCGTAAACTAAATATGCTCCACCACCCACTTTTATATACGCGATCCTATAAGACACTTCTTCAATCCAATTTGGTCAGACTTTTCAACACACTTCTACCGCGGCTTTTGACGTCTCTTCTCCTTTTACGGAGTCAGAAACAACACTGGATACTTTGTCATGGTTGACGAACCTAAATCGTATCGTTTACCAAACCCTAACAATATATTTTCTTTCAATATCCTTATTTGTACATCAACCTTTCCTACTCCCATGCTGAATCTTCCTCCTTTTCTAAAAGTTCTAGCTGACTCTTTCTTCTTTTTTAAAAGTTCTAGCAGATGCTTTCTTCTTTTCTATAGGTTCTGTCTTATTATCTTCTTTTCTAAAAGTTCTACCAGATTCTTTCTTCTTTTCTACAAGTTCTAATCGACAAAACACCGAAGGGACACGAAGTACACCCATAATACACTACAATGGACAGATATTCTCCCAAAGACTCTGTCAAGAGATCTGAGAACTGAAAGTCAGTCATTTTAGTTGGGACTTTCACTCCCCGTTTTATTGTGATCACTGGAATTCGCGGCCTTTGACTGTATTGCATGTTCCCTGCGATCTTTACTTACTTGATAGGACGGTCTTTCGCTGATTGAATGCAACTCACAAAGACCTTCTTGAATGGGTTTAATGAAGCTGTAAGATACTTTTAGCCATTATAAAGACGCTTTGTATAATATACCCATATGCACATAAAAATACATGCATACTTAAACACAATCACATACACCCACATATAAATAAACACACATACATATATATGTATATATACAGTACATAAGTATATGCGTGTGTGTATATATGTATATATACAGGGTGTCCCAAAAATGTTCCCAATCTTTAAATGATAATAAATGCAATGTTTACTAACTTATAAACAAGATTAATGGTTAAATGCATAAACGGATAACTGTACTCACTCTTTCGAGGAAAATAAATGCACTGTTTATTGACTCAGAAGCAAGATAAATGGTTAAATGCAGAATGAATAAAGAATGTTCACAAGACGACCACCGCTTTCCAAACACAGAGAAACTGTCTTGACTTTAAAAGAACAGACACGGGATGATTCTGAGGTAAAGTTTTGAAATACAACAAGCTCGGAAAGTTTTCAAATACCTGAAAGAGCGCAAGAAACGAAACACTGCAATAAAACTGCTCTCTGAAGTTATTTCTCTTTAGAGAGTTTTGCTCCTCACTAAATATATATTTTGAGGTTGTAGACTATATATATATATATATATATATATATATATATATATATATATATATATATATATATATATTATATATATACATATATATATATATTATACATAAATATATAAATACATTTATATTATATATTATATATATATATATATATATTATATATATATATATATATATATATATATATATATATATATATATATATATATATATATATATATATATATATATATATATATATATATATATATAACTTTCTTTGCCTTACACCCTACCACAAAAATAAAATCAAGACTCGAGCGTAAACTTTTATCGACTAAAATAACCAGCCATAAAGTCGTAACTTCAAAAATTTTCTGCTTCCGACAACCGAGAGAGAGAGAGAGAGAGAGAGAGAGAGAGAGAGAGAGAGAGAGAGAGAGAGAGAGAGAGAGAGAGAGAGGAATTCATTAGGAAACTTGGGTAAAAATAGTCGCTGATCAAGAGATACGAGCGTCAGCACAAAACACAAGTGAAGGGGGACATAGGCAGGAATGCATCGCAGGCGAGAGAGAGAGAGAGAGAGAGAGAGAGAGAGAGAGAGAGAGAGAGAGAGAGAGAGAGAGAGAGAGAGATTGAAATCAATACACCTCTGCGACGATTGCAACTTGGAAGTATCATCATCATCATCATCATCATCATCGTCATCAGAGAGAGAGAGAGAGAGAGAGAGAGAGAGAGAGAGAGAGAGAGACTATTCGTTCTATCACACAAACCTTGAGAGAATCAGGGATGAAAGACAGAGAGTTAAAAACATAAATTAACTTACAGAACGAAGAGATGGAAACGAGAATAGCAGTCAAAACCAAGCTCCACTACTGAAAGAAAAGTGTCAGTAGTCTTTCTTTGGTAAACGATGACACGATCTGTTCTTTAACCAAGGCAGGTTAAGTGAGTTATAAGAAGCAAGTGCCACACAGGAGAACAATATCCCATACATGGAACCACTACATGCAGAATTAGCCAGGTTCATAACATCCCTTCAAGGCATGTCACCTCAAATAATGACTTACGGGAAGAAGGGTTCTTTGTGCCAAATTCTATAAAATTATCCAGGATGTAGAATTCTTATTTTCTTATTCAGATGATGAACCATATTCATATGGAACAAGCCCACATGGGCCACCGATTGAAATTCAAGCTTCCAAAGAATATGGTGTTCGTTAGAAAGAAGTAACAGAAGGTATATAATAGGTAGAGATCTTAAAGAAGTTCTTGGAATCGCTGTTCGTATACATTATAATCTTTAACTTTAATACCATCTACCAAGAATACGTAAGATGTAAAACTTACTTCCAAAGATGATAGAAACTGATTGCTGGGGGTGGGGGTGGGGGGTGGGGGGAAGTAGCTTAACCTGGATATGAATAGTTTAGGCAAGAGAACTTTTGAAAAAGGTACTTCATACAAAGAAACAGAGAAGGACGTGGAGATATTCCTGTGGGACCCCACTAGAAATGGGAAAAGTGGCACTTATAGTGTAATAACCAGAAATAAGAAAAGTGGCACATATAGTGTAATAACCAGAAATAAGAAAAGTGGCACACATAGTGTAATAACTAAAAACAGGATAAGTGGCATATATATAGTGTAATAACAAAGTTGGAGATTCTGCCGTGTATAAATTAATGACAGACTCTATTACTTATGTATGTAAATAGCTTACCTACATTTTTATCTATTTATTTGATTATTTATTAATTCATTTTTTGCAATAATAATGATATCTCCTTTCTGTATTTTATACTACCTTTTGTCTATTCTTTCAAAAGAACACCATATTCGTTGGAGGCTTGAATTTCAAGTCAAATACCCTGTTGCTTTGTTCCATATAAATAGGGTTCATCCTCATTATTATTATTATTATTATTATTATTATTATTATTATTATTATTATTATTATTATTATTATTATTCATGAGGGTTCTGCTCTGTACGAGTTAATAACGACTATGTCATCTTACCTCTTCCTTTCACCCTCTAATTTCTAAAACCCTGAAAGTACTTTTCTCGCAAAAGGGCAATTATTCGCTGGCAATTGCAATGCAAACTTTCAGAATTTCTATCTTTAAAATGTTTTAATGAGAGACCTGAATTTCATCAACAGCACCCTCTCTCTCTTACTAATGAGAGAGAGAGAGAGAGAGAGAGAGAGAGAGAGAGAGAGAGAGAGAGAGAGAGAGAGATTTAGTTAGTGTATAAACAAACACAATTCCTAATTAACTTCGGTAGCACAATGCGAAAAGTTAAATGCCCTTTTATTTTTACAGCGGATACCAAATGTTGGGACTTGATAAATCATCTGCTGGAATTACAACTATCATGGCACTAGTAAAGTAGACATATGCCAACTGCCTTAAAGTATATACAAATATATATATATATATATATATATATATATATATATATATATATATATATATATATATATATATATATATATATATATATATATATGTGTGTGTGTGTGTGTGTGTGTGTATGTGTGTGTGTTATTTCACTAAATACACTAAAATCAGAAATAATCTATATGAAAAAACTATAAACCCTGTTTGAAAGTTTCTATACATCTTTCATATTCTAAATCTTTCTTACGGCGACAGGTATTGCTCCAAGTTGTGTGTGTGTTTTTTTTTTCAGATGAAGACTCGCAGCAAATTTTACATGAAGGGAAATCTACATATTTCAAATTTTCTAATAGCACAGGTGTTCTTTTTTTTTCTGAAAGAAAGAAAACAAATACATAGCTCGAAACATTCTAAATATTTACAGACAAACAAGAAAACGGAAATGCACGACTGAAGAAGAAAAAAAAACAATACAGATAAACTCATGCAAAATCTAATCATACAGTTTTAACCCAATGCTTCAAGGTTTCATTCGCATGCGCGCATTTACGGTTTAAACAAACATAAAGACTAAATTCAATTCTGCATCGTTTAATTTCCATAACCTCATCTCCCACTCATAGTCCCCAGCTGTTGAATTTGAGTTCAGACAACCAAAGAATTTTTAAGAATTCCTCTTCCTGTAATATTCCCCGCGTATCGGAAAAAGAATATTGCATCTGACCGTGCAAAACAAATGCATCCACTTGCCCTTTTCAAAACGCACCTGTCGCTACTACTACACCTGCCTCTCAGCTACGGTTGAGATAACGCAGTCAAAAACTCGGCTCAGCCTTCGAGTAGTATTTCGACATTTTTTTTTTCTTTCTGGCGGTTCTGTTGGTTGACCGAATTTATAAAGCTTCAGGCAACTGTGTAAAGGTTGTGTGTGTGTGTATGCATGTATGTATTATGTATATAAATATACAGTATATATATATATATATATATATATATATATATATATATGTATATATATATATATATATTTAATCGC
>NC_089793.1:25350323-25405323 GCF_040412425.1 Macrobrachium rosenbergii | reverse complement strand
CTTCGGTGGATCAAGTTAATTAACGAGAGAGAGAGAGAGAGAGAGAGAGAGAGAGAGAGAGAGAGAGAGAGATTCCAAACGTTACTGTTAAATATTCCTTGAGTGAATTAGCTTCGGTGAATCAAGTTTATTAACGAGAGAGAGAGAGAGAGAGAGAGAGAGAGAGAGAGAGGGACAGAATGTTCCTTACAGCGAATTAGCTTCGGTGGATCAAGTTCATTAACGAGAGAGAGAGAGAGAGAGAGAGAGAGAGAGATTCCAAACGTTCGTGTTAAATATTCCTTAGAGCGAATTAGCTCTGGTGGATCAAGTTTATTAACCGACACGAAACGCAGAGTGATTTCGTGATAAATATTCCATTATCAAGGAATTTTGTCTTAGTCTTTTTTATTCTGACGTGAATAAGTGTCCCAATGAAAAATTAATTCAAACGACAGCGAGTTTATTTATCGTGAATGAATAGAGGTCTCAGCTACTGAATGACACACCAATAAATAACACGTAAAAAGGATTGTGTGTTTTGCTACGAATAATTGTTTGGCCAGTCGTTAATATTTGCATTCAATACTTTACTTTGAAAGGTAAACGTCCCTTTGTAACTTCCGAGCATAATAATTTATCATAATATGTAATTCAATCATTCAATAACCACTTCCCTCCGCTCCATCTGCATAGTTAATTAATCTACAGTGGGCAGTGACCTTTCAATATCTGCAATTGATATACACACGCCACGCGATTTCATTTATCAGTGCGCCGGAGTTTCTCTCTCTTTCGTGCCAAGTCTGTTAAATTATTGAAATAACGATCTATTTTATATGAGAGTGAATCGCGGATTCTGGAGCATAATCCTTTTGTATTTTAATATGTTGGACAGGAGTGCGTTGAGTGGTAATAGATTAAGATGGGCCAGTTCCTAAATTTTTTTTTCTCTCTTACCTGTCAAGTCTGTTTCTTTATTAAAAAATGATAAATTTTATATGAAAGTGAATCGCGGATTCAGGACTCGGTTCTCAATTATTATGGAGCACATAATCTTTCTAATACGTAGAACGGGAGTAAGATGTGGTGTTAAGTCTGGTTCTCTGTTGAAATAACGATCAATTTTATATGAAAGTGAATCGCGGTTCAGTTCCCAGTTCTTATGAAGCATAATCTTTCTAATATGTAGGCCGAGATTACAATTTGGTAAAGGATTAAAACGGGAAATTTTTTACGTTTTTTTTTTTTTAGTTGTCAGAACAGAAAAACCCCAGGGTTCGTGCTGTGATTGGATTGGGGGCACATGAAAGTGGAGTGGAAATTGGACTGCTCTGCTTTCTGGGTTTGTTAGTTTGCCCTGTCTGTAGATATTCCTGTTGCCTGCTCAAATCACGGTGGTCTTAACCCAGTCAAAAAGGGAGACAAATAAAACTACATTCTATCTACATTTAAACTGAATGGCATTACCATATTATGGAGAGTTTAACCGGGAATGAAATTCAATTTTGTTTAACTTTCCACATATCCTTCATTTGATTTGGCAAAATTTGATTTGACTAAAATTCTCGTCAAGTGTTGTTGATGATGATCACAACTTTATCGGAGAAGTTCAAGTGCTGCCATATTCATCACACCGCGGGACTGTGGCACAGCCTCCCTGAGGATGTCGTGCAACTGGTACTTCAGAAGTTCAAGCGAAGATGCAATGCATTACTACCCTATTGCAATTCAACTTGTATTTTAATATTTTACTTCTGTCGCTTCTTTCGAATGAACAACAAATTATTTGGATGCTTGAATTTCATGTCAATGGCCCCTGTGGTGGGCTTGTTCTATATGAACAGTGTTCATCTTCTGAATAAATAATAATAATAATAATAATAATAATAATAATAATAATAATAATAATAATAATAATAATAAAGAAACATCTTCGTATGCGATAATTACTTGAATAACTTTTTAGTTTTCTGTAAAAGAAAACTATTGTGCCGGCTTTCTCTGTCCATCCGCACTTTATTCTGTCCGCCCTCAGACCTTTAAAACTACTGAGGCTAGAGGGCTTCAAATTGGTATGTTGATCATCCACCTTCCAATCATCAAACATACCAAACTGCAGCCCTCTAGCCACAGTAGTTTTTATTTTATTTAAGGTTAAAGTTAGACATAATAGTGCTTCTGGCAACGAAATAGGATAGGCCACCACCGGCCCGTGGTTAAAGTTTCATGGGCCACGGCTCATACAGCATTATACCGAGTCCACCGAAAGACAGATCAATTTTCGGTGGCCTTGATTATACGCTGGAGCGGCTGTACAGAAAACTCGATTGCCCCGAAGAAACTCTTTTAATTGCTTTTTTACTCTTTCTTACTGTTTTGTTAACATAACAATCAGTATGTTACCTGCTCACTCATCCTTTCCACTGTTAGGTCCGTGAGTTTCAAAAATACGTGTGATGCGCGAGTTATATTCTATTGAAAACACGAAGCAAAATTCGTCTGCTGTTTGTGCGAACACAATCATTCGTCTAGATGCTCGAACTAATCTCGCCTTCAAATCGGCGAACAATTACTCACAATTCCGTAATTACGAAGAACCCGGCAACGAGGAGAATGTTTCCTGCTTTAAATAAATCAATCAAGGTTTCGGGGGAGAGAGATCGAGAGATCACTTTCCAACTTGTTATTGTATTAACATCAAAGAGGAGCGGAACAGCCCTATGCACATCCTGTGAATAGCCGTATCCGCGTCGTTTTCCCTGAACAGCTAATTAATTTGCATCGGGAGCCATTGACCTTTCAATATTAATCATTGGTGTATTGATGTTGACCGGAATTCAATTATCATTATGTACACGAGTCTGTTTCTGTGTGTGTGTGTGTGTGTGGCGGGGTGGGTGGGGGCGGGGGGCAGGTTTGTATACGGAATCTCTAATGAGCGATTCAGTCTCATTAATGGATGTGATTCTGAGTAGTCGACTCAAAACTGTTTCGGTTTTATATTGGGATATCTTAACGGGATTTAAATGGGTTGCATTAGAGTATAAGGTGGCTATTCTAGAAGCGTGTAGTCTTAATCGATAGAAGGTTTCGTCCAGATTACCTTCTGGGATTGTGGTTATAATTACCTTTTTCTGCGAAAATTTATCAAGGTGTTTTGCTTTCGGACTTAATATCACTGCTCCGGTAGGGGGTAGTGCCATCAGTGCAACACACGCGGTGCACTGTAGGCATTACTTGAGGTTCACTGCATAGTTAAGTGCGACCTTTCATACCGAACTGTAAGTAAAAAGTGTCCAACACACTTTTGCAAACACTCGCTAAACTCTTAATATAAGAAACTTTACTGACGACAATGATGTTGTTTCAATATTCGCGTTATCTCAATATCCGAGAGATGAAGGGATAGCTGACAAGAACCGATAAGATTACGGCGAATTAGGATTAAATCGCCTGAGGCAGTCATTCACAAACTGAATTGTGGAATGTAATCCTATTTTCGTATTTTTAATATTCCTTTAGAAACTGCTGTTTATTTTTTCGTGGACTTCGAATACAAACTTCATGGACTTCGAACACTGATATAAAAGTTTAGGTAGGAGGCTAAAAGCCACAGTAAAGACTAAACACAGACTTCATGGGCTTCATCCACGTACTTCCTGGACTTCAAACACAGACTTCAAGAACTTCAAACACAGACTTAATGGACTTCAAACACTTACATAAAAAGTTTAGGTAGGAGGTAAAAAACCACAACAAGGACTTCAAACACAGACTTCATGGACTTCAAACACTGATATAAAAGTTTAGGTAGGAGGTAAAACCACAACAAGGACTTCAAACACAGACTTCATGGACTTTAAACATTGATATAAAAGTTTAGGTAGGAAGTAAAACCAGAACAAGGACTTCAACCGGGGACTTCATGAACTTCACACAGACTTCATGGACTTCAAACACTGATATAAAAGTTTAGGTAGGAGGTAAAACCACAACAAGGACTTTAACCACAGACTTCAAACACAGACTTCATGGACTTCAACCGCGGGCTTTATGGACTTCAACCATGGACTTCATAGACTTGAAACACGGACTTAGAGCAAGCTAATAGACGTGGAGAACTATAGTTGAATCCGAAGTTAGTTGATAACAAAAGGTAGCTTTGATCTTTAGTATGGGTGGAAAATTCAAGTCTAAAGAGGACCAGAGAATTTGCATCTTAAGAACAGTAAATTTCGATACCTGGTGGAGTTAATTAAGACGAACAGGTAGGTTCAGGGTTTCAAGAACAGTAGGAAAAATACAATCTTATGAGATCAGTTTTCTAAATCAACAAGTAACGTTACGTAATGGCTATTCTCATTGTAAAACAAAAATCTTTCATTGTGTGTTAACCAGTTTCTTTATGATCTTACTTTACGTAAAAATTAGGATTGGCAAATTTTACACTAAAAGCCCATCAAATTACAGACAGACGACAAAATACATCCCAATTTAACTTTACCTAATCTAATCTACGGTGCCGAGACGCTAGAATATTATAAAAATAAAACAAGTTAATATTGCACCTTTATTCTCATCATTTGGAATCTCTGTAATCCACACTGAAAATTCGTTAAATAGTCAAGGTTAACGACATAAATATACATACATATATACATACAAATACACACACACACAAACACACATATATATATACTATATATATATATATATATATATATATATATATATATATATATATATAATTTGTGTTTGTGTGTTACTTAACAAAGACAAATGTATTGAAATACGATCCATTAATTTCCTAAGTTGACAAGTGTTACTTAACAGAGAAAATGTAATAAAATTTGATGCAAAACGTTTTACTAAAAAAAATGCACAGTACATAGAGTTAGAGGCAACGTGAATAATTTTACCGTTGAAAAATGGATACGGCAGATGTTGAAATGTTACAGAATGTTGAAATGTTAAAGAGTGTTGAAATGTTAAAAACTATTGAAATGTTTAAAACAGTACAAGCGATTTGATATAAAATTCCCATGAATTTGAACACACTTCTGGTGGGAATTTGATAACCTTTCTATCAGATATTTTTTGTTAACGAAGTGAACGCAACTATGTGTGTGTGTGTGCGTGCGCGCGCATACCATGTATGCATGTATGTATTTATTTGTAGGAATTTACTTCTATCCTCTACATATATATATATATATATATATATATATATATATATATATATATATATATATATATATATATATATATATATATGTAGAGCGCGCACGCACACACAGTTATGTTCACTTCGTTAACAAAGAATATCTGATAGAAAGGTTCTCAAATTCCCACCAGAAGTGTGTTCAAGTCCATCGAATTTTATATAAAATCGTTTGTACAGCTTTAAAAATTTCAACATTTTTTAACATTTCAACATTCTGTAACATTTCAACATCTGCCGTATCCATTTTTCAACGGTAAAATTATTCGAGTTACTTCTAACTATATGTACTGCACATTTTTTGTATTAAAACGTTTCGCATCAAATTTTATTACATTCGTCTTTGTTAAGTACACTTGTCAGCTCAGAAAATTGATATGAATTTGTAATTTACATCGTAGTTCATTGCATTTGTCTTTATTAAGTAACACTTGTCAACTCCGTAGATTGATATTATTTCGTAACGTCATTCTGCTTCCTTGCAATATTCACTGACTGATGCATAAGTCAACACGAATGAATTTATATCATATTAGATTATCGTCACAACTATCAAACTGTTTGGCTACTTAAGTCAGTGCCGATTTATGGATAAGTGTATATTTCGCTCTTTCTCTCTCTCTCTCTCTCTCTCTCTCTCTCTCTCTCTCTCTCTCTCTCTCTCTCTCTCTCTCTCATTGATGACTTTACACAAGCAGTATGGGAGAATAGTTTTTAAAACAGCACCGTAACATGGATTTTAATTACAGACCTCATGGACTTCAAGCAGCTTAGGTAAGAGGTAAAATGCAACATGGACTTCAACTACGGACCTTATGGGCTCCATACACGGACTTGAACCAAGATTCTATGGATTTAAAACACAGCCTAGAAAGCTTAGTAAAGGGTAAAACTGCAATATGGACCTTAAACACGGATTTTATGGACTTCAACCAAGGACTTCATACATACAAACATATACATATTTGTCAAGAAGCATTTACTTGCCTTGCTCAATTAATCAATGCATAAAAGGTATATACAACACCTTCACAATTTGCGTTAGTAAATCACACACAAAATTACATACCCGACAAGAACCTGGAATTCAATGGCAATTTGATGGCTATTTCGTTCTGTTTAAAAGCGCGAGAGATAAATTAATTTTTATTCATGCTACAATTTATATATAAAGATAAATAAAAAATAGCCATGTAATTCCTGTCATCCATTACAAAGTTAATATCTAAATGCATCTGCAATTCAATTAAATGTTATATTCAGTGATGTTGCGGTGTATGTTTTGCGCCACAGCGGTGTCGTCCTGTCTGGGACGGTGGGGGGAGGGAGGGAGGGGGTGTAGGACTTTCCCAAAGGTGGGGGGGGGCGGGATGTTGGAAACTTACCGTAGGGGCCGGGGGAGTGGTAGGAGGTGACAATTTGAAAGCAGAGATGGTTTAGCTTTTGGTACGATTTTCAAATGAATGATTTATTTTTTACTTATCGCTGGCATCGCAATTGATGTGGGGGGAAAATTTATAACCATGCACTTATAAAGTCGTGACTTTAATTACATAAACATGCGAGGAAAAAATCCCAGCGTCTATATTGAAGCAATTACGGGTAAAATGAAAACAGTAGAGGTCTGCTGGATAGCACGTAAAGGCTTCAGTTGAAAGCAGTCAAATAAACTTTACTCAGAAGCAGACGATCCACCGAGCAAATCATGTAATCTGATCATTAAACCAGGCAATATAATAATTAGATCATGTAAGCTGGTCATTAAATCGTAATCTAATAATTAAATCACGTGATCTGGTCATCAAATCATGTAACCTGGTCATTCAGTAATGTAATATGACAATTAAATCATGTAATCTTATCATTAAAAATTTTAATCAGGTCATTAAACCATATGATATAATTAAATAAAGTAATCTGATAATTAAATCATGTAATCTGACCATTAAATCATGCAATCTGATCATTAAATCATGTAATTCGATCATTAAGTCGTGTAATCTGGTCATTAAATCATGCAAGCTGATAATTAAATCTTTAATTTGGTCATTGTATCACGTAATCTGGTCATTAAATCATGTAATCTGATAACCGAATCAAGTAATCTGATAATTATATAATGTAATATGATCATTAAATCATGTAATATGATAATTAAATCATGTAATCTGATCATTAAATCAATTAATCTGATCAATAAATTATGCAATCTGGTCATTAAATCACGTAATCTGATAACTGAATCATGTAATCCGGTCATTAAATCATGTAATCTTGTCGATAAATCATGTAATCTGGTCAATAAATTATGTAATCTGGTCATTTAACCATGTAATCTGATAATTAAATCATGTGATCTGATAATTAAATCAGGTAAGCTTATCATTAAATCATGTAATCTGACATTTAAATCATGTAAACTGATCATTAAATCATGTAATCTGATAATTAAAGCATATAATCTGATCATTAAATCATTTAATCTGACAATTAAATCATGTAACCTGATCAATAAACCATATAAGCTGATGATTAAATCAGGTAATCTGATCATTTAATCATGTATTCTGGTCATTGGGTCACGTAGTCTGGTCATTAAATCATGCAACCTGGTCATTAAATCATGTAATCTGATCATTTAAGCATGCAATTTGATAATTAAATCATGTATTTTGGTCATTATGTCACGTGGTCTGGTCATTAAATCATGTAACCTGGTAATTAAATCATGTAATCTGATAAGCAAAGCACGTAATCTGATCATTTAATAATATAATCTGATCATTAAATCATGTATTCTGGTAATTTAATCATGTAGTCTGGTCATTAAATCATGAAATCTAATCATATAGTCATGATATCTGGTCATGAAATATTGTAATCTGGTCATTAAATCATGTAATAAGGTTATTAAATCATGTAACCTTTTCATTAAGCTGATCTGCTATTGGAGTCATTTGGAAGATGCGGTAAAATTGCAAGGTAATCTTTAGCATTTATCCAAAAGCAAAAATCAGATGCCCAAGAACAACAGGGATTATTATGAGAAGCTGAAAAATGTGGTGAAAGAACCCCAATAGAGGAGAGACTACCATGAAATAGATAAGGCGAAAAAATTTTTCCTTAAAACATGTCACTTTCATAAAATACAATAGAGAACGCACTCACAAAACAGCATTTTAAAGGAGACATAAATGCAGTAAAGGGACTTTTGAATACACTAGGTTCAGAGAGAGAGAGAGAGAGAGAGAGAGAGAGAGAGAGAGAGAGAGAGAGAGAGAGACTTATATTTCAAGCCACTGACCAACTGGCACTTTACCTAATTATTCATCTCAATGACAAAATAGATTCTACCTCTAGCTTCCAATTACTTGGATGCTAAACGAAGTAAGGTATGAATTTACACCAAAGAATAAAGGCCCGGTTTCCCCTCTTATTCCTGAACACACCGAGGAGAATTTCCTCCGTAGCAAAACAGCGAGGATGACAACGGAACAACAATTTATATTCTGTTTCACTGTGGACGAACGCACCCTTTAAGATGTACCCTACCCCCGTTCACAACATCACACCGAATCGTCCATTCTGCGAAATACTGCATCTCTCGCGATGTACGCAGTCTGTCTCGTTGCCGATAAATGGATCACTCCGTACAAGGGGTAGTGCAGTCAGTGCGCCTCATGCAGTGTACTGCAGGCATTACTTCAGGTTCTTTGCAGCGTCTCTTCGGACCCTTTCATTCCATTTACTGCAACTCCGTTAATATTCTTTCTTCCATCTTCCCACCCTCTCATAACAACTGATTTATAGTACAACTGAAAGGTTTTCCTCCTGTTACATCTTTCAAACCTTTTTTACTGTCAGCGCTGAACGACCTCATCATAGGTCCCAGCGCTTGGCCTTTGGCCTAAATTCTACATTTTATTCTCTTTTCTCGACAAATAGATGAATAAATAAAACACATGAATAAGTAACTAGAAGTAATGGCAAAAACGATTGGAAAATTAGATATATCACAAATTCTGGATGGGCTGAGATGCCACAGGTTTCACGAAGGTTGCTGACATCTCACACAACCAGTAAAATCAGGTTTTAAAACAGATCTCAAGGGGCTGAGATGTCAAGCCACTTTACGGGAAATATTCGAAATCATAGAAATTCGATGAATATGATTCACAAGGTGCTGTTTCTCATGGCCTTGCATGAATCTGTCCCCCTATTTATACTTAGTACATTCCTAAGAAGATAATTTACTCGATATCTCCGCACTCAAAACTCTCAATTCTCAAGGGAGGCGGAGATTATAAAAATTGAAAAGGACGGATTCGGATCACCTAAAAAAATTGTTTACACCATGAAATGTAAGCATGCAGAAAGTATGAAAAGGTTTGAAACGAAAATACATTCCGTTGTCATATTCAGAGTTTCAGAAAACCACTCATCCACACAAAAAACACCCACACACATACTGTACATACATACATACACACACTCACACACACACAATGTCTATTCCTTTTGTCTGCTCTTTGCTTAACTTTTCTGTCGCTATATTCAAAGTTTCAGAAAACCACTTATTTACACACTAGGACATACACACACACACACAAAATATTCAATCTTTTTTGCTTGTTCTTTGCTAACTATTTTGAAGACCCCGGGCCAAACATCCCCCTCCCCCGGTCAAAAAAAAAAAAAAAAAAAGACGCGTGAAAGATGCAGTTCCTCTTCTCTAGAGTATTAACGACAGCCAAAGTGCAAGATCCCATGATGACGACCTTGCAAGAAACATGAGGGATGGAAATAGTGTTGTACCGTCAATTCAAAAGGTCATGTCCACCACACCATGCTGAAACGTTCACGACACTAACTTGTGGATGAGAAACTGCTCCCGACCAACGAAAAACAATGAAAAAGAAATGTGAGAAATGATCCTGTTTGCGTTTTCCCCCCACAAGGAAAGTCGAGCAACCTTGGGAAAACATAAATGTCCAGTTCAAACTGAAAATAACAAAACGCTGCAAAATAAATCTAGTGGTATTTTAAACTGTTTTAACATTCAGTGAGAATGTACAGTTTGAAGAATGTTATTGGAATGGACTGGAATATAGAATTTAGGCCAACGGCCTAGCGCTGGGACATATGAGGTCACTCTGCGCTGAAACGCAAATTGTAAGTAGAAAAGTTTGAAAGATGTAAAAGGAGGAAAACCTCGCAGTTGCACTATGAAACAAATGTAAAGAGGTTGGATAGCAAGATAGAAGAAAGAGAATGTGAATGGAGGTACAGTAAAAGGAATGAAAGGAGTTGTAGCTAGGAACCGAAGGAACGCTGCAGTGAACCGTAAGTAATGCCTATAGTGCACCACGTGAGGTGAACTGACAGCACTAACCCCCTACGGGGAGAAGAATGTTATTATTTCCTTTAGAATACCATTTTTCATTAATCGTTTAAAATACAAAATGTTCACCAGTGAAAACTGTCAGGTAAATAGGCAGTCGGTTACCTGTACCATCATTCTAAATTAACGTAGACAATCTGTCTCGAACACATATTAATTAACCCAAGACAACTAGGGTACAAATGATGATTCTGTTAACCTTTCACAAAATACACTCAACGCACAGGTACTCAGGGGTAATTATTTATTAATAATACTGTTAGATTTTACAAAATATTAACTGAGATATACTTCGCACGACTTTTTAACAATTCCAGCAGAATAAAAGGTGACAAAACTGTTTTATCGCACGGTTATAAAAAAGGTTCGTATGTTTTCAAAACACGTTGATGAGATCTGCGCATCGGAACAAATAAAAAAACAGAGAATAGAAATAGAAAATCAACAGTAATTTAACACCAGAATGAAAGCCAGTTCGACTCTCCATGACAACACCAATATTGTCTGTAGAGACACCTGCTCTATATATATATATATATATCTATATAACTGCAATATGCACCGGACTAATTACCATAAAGCTGGCTATATCTATATTTATTGGCGCAACATCACTGCATAAGAGGGGGTGGGGGGAGGGAGAGGGTGAGGGGAACAGGGGGGGAGAGGAGGGGAGGGAGTCAGGGGACAGAATTGCTTTTAATTATCAGCCTGAAAGCAAAATAACAAAAAAATAACGTAATTAGTCATTGATCAATAACATTAAAGACGAATGTTGGGCTTGTGCTATACAGCCGGATTTAATTATCACCGCGACTGATGACGGAATTTTCATTAGTCATTAATATAGGTTTGCTTGATGAGGTCGCCCTAGGATCCCTGAGGATCCCGGAGGACCCCGGAGGATCCCGTAGGATCGCGGAGGATCCCGGAGGAAGCCGGGGGATCAGGTAGGATCCTGGAGGGCCCCGGAGGATCCCACAGGAAGCCGGAGAACCTCGTAAGATCCCGTAGGACCCCGGAGGATCCAGGAGGAAGCCGAGGATCCAGGAGGATCCAGGAGGAAGCCGGAGGATCCAGTAGGATCCGAGCGAGGATCAGTAATGAGCAGATTCAACCCCGGGTGGGATCGAGTCACTTTGAGGATCATCCGACGTCTTAAAAGAAAGTCATTTCGGATAAGAGAGACTCGTAGGAGCCTCTCGGGTGTGTTTGAAAGTAATAGGCTTTTTGAGAGAGAGAGAGAGAGAGAGAGAGAGAGAGAGAGAGAGAGAGAGAGAGAGAGAGAGAGAAATTATCACTGGATAATTACAGCAACTATACAAGCAAAGCTTTATTGGGAGGATTAAACACTCTTGATGAAATGTTACACTTAAGGAGACGTATAGATGATCTTAAACTTTACAAAAAGCAATAAAAAGTCTCTCTCTCTCTCTCTTAAATAAATAAACAATACACAAATCTTAAAGCTCTCTTACGCTGAAATCATACCGCCAGCAGAAATATTTCTTTGAGTTTCTCATAGCTGACCTGATAACTTGACCTGTGTAGTGACCTGATTTAAAACCAGGTCGAACCTCCCAATTATTGATCCTGAGATCTCACAATGACATCACCTACTAATATGCAACGAAATCTCTTAGACAAACATAAATAAACAATTAAATCATCATTTGTCTTTAATGATACTAATCACTGACAGATTGCTGTGCATAAATCTTATTTTTTTAAGATTCTACAGAAAATGGAATATATTTCCCCCACTCACTCAACCGCAAACAATCAAAATTAAATCTAGTTGTGAATTACAACCCATCATTCGTCTTTAATGATAGTGAACACTGAGAGTCTTGCTTTTCATAAATCTTATCTTTTTTTCAGAATCCACATAAAAAACAATCCGTTTCCCCCACTCACTAAATACACCCACCCCCGCCCACACACACACACCTTCCCACTTCCCATAGCAATGTTGCGCCAATAAATATAGATACAGCCAGCTTTATGGTAATTAGACCGGTGTATATTGCAGCTACAGCGTAGGTGTTCTGTAGGTACAATATTGGTGTTGTCATGGAGAATAAAACTAACTTTATTTCTAGTTTGGTATAACTGTTCATTTTACATTCCATTCTTATCATGATTCGTTGCGATACACAGATTTCAATAACGCCATCGATGTGAGGGCTTGCTAACTAGTTCGTAAAAGCGTAATAATATTTTGTCACGTATGAGTGTTTTCATACGGTTAGTGCGATTTGGGTAAACCGTATGATCCGTGAATTCCTTTGTTGAGTGTTTACAAGCTTATCATTGAAAGGAATTTATAAAAAACTGTTTACGTAAGACAACTTAATGCAAAATGTTGACATAAGGTAGTTTAACATTATGCTTCCATTATAGTATGACAGATATATATATAGAATATACAATTTGGGCCGAAGGCCAAGCGCTGGAACCTATGAGGTCATTCAGAGCTAAAAGGAAAATTGTGAGTAAGAGGTTTGAAAGGTGTAACAGGAGGAGAACCTTGCAGTTGCACTGTGAAAACATTGTTAGAAGACGGTGGAAAGTAAGATGGAAGAAAGAATATGAATGGAGGCAAAGTAAAATGAATGAAAGGGGTTGCAGCCAGGGGCAGAAGGGACGCTGCAAAGAACCTTCAGTAATGCCTATAATGCACCGCTTGAGGTGCACTGATGGCACTACTCCCCTTCGGGGCATTATAGCATAATTGTTAGTCTTTATCATAATTATTGAAATTATTGAAGTAATAGAGTGTAATCAACAGACTAAGTAATGCGCATTATATTCAAAATAAAGTCCACAAAATATTCTTTCAAGTGAGCTTTATATTAATAATGAGTAACCTCGTTATATTCATTAACTAATTCGGTAATTACACGATGCACGCAAAGTTATATGAACGCTACGGTAATTACGCGAGTTGCCTCATGCTGAATGCAAATTACGAAAGGTTCAGGGAAATTATTATTTGTAACAATGTTGTCATTAATTTCCGGTAATTGAGGTTGACGGACAGTTGACGGTTAATAGAATAGAATATTCCCTTTTCTTTGATAGATATAAAAAAAAATTCCCGCGTCACTTTGGAGAAAGAGTATAACATAACCTTGGATTTAACAGTATAACGTTCACTTGGGTCAGACCCTTAGTAAACCATAACCTTGAATTCTCTAATACCACGTTCACTTGACTCAAACTCTAAGTAAACCATGGCATTACTTGAGTTAAACCGGAAGTAAACCACAGCCTCGATTCTAATAAGGCAATGTTCACTCGAGTCAGACTCTAAGTAAACCATAACCTTGGATTTAAGAATAAAACGTTCACTTGAGTCAAACCCTAATTAAACAAAAAACCATTACCTTGGATTTTAAAATATAACATTCACTTGAGTCAAACCCTAATTAAACTATAAACCATTACCTTGGATTTAAAAACATAACGTTCACTTACGTCAAACTCTAAATAAACCATAACCTTTTATTTAATAATAAAACGTTAACTTGAGTTAAAGCCTAAGCAAACCATAACCCTATATTATTTAAAAAGCGTTCACTTGAGTCAAACCTTACCTAATCCATAATATCGTAATAATATAACCTTCACTTAAGTCACACTCTATGTAAACCATAATTTCTGATAATGATAAAACGTTCAATTAAGTCAAACCCTAAGTAAACCATAACCTTGGATTCAATTATTTTTTAATCTTCACTTGAGTCATGTATTATTTACATGAGGCTCACTTGAGTCAAACCTTACCTAATCCATAACATCACAATGACTTAAGTTTGACTTAAGTCAAACCCAATAGAAACCATAACCAAGTACAAATTAAGCAAAACATTCACTCGAGTCAAACCCCAAGAGGAACCTAACCTGTTATCCTCAGTAAAACCTAAACATGTCTCTCTCTCTCTCTCTCTCTCTCTCTCTCTCTCTCTCTCTCTCTCTCTCTCTCTGAGCAGCCCGACTCCCAAGCACACCAAGGAAAATGTATCTCCATTTCTTTTCCCATTACCGCACTTACCGCCATAAATTTCCCATCCACTCGTTAAGTATCCTCAACATCACACAAGATACTCAGCTCGCTTCTGACCTCTATATAGATTTTACGAGCAGGCGTCATTTCCGCCGTTCGTGTTTCCTCAAAGTTCATTATGGCTGTCGCGAATGCGCTAGGAGATGGAAAAGTGGGTTTCTCTCTCTCTCTCGTCTCGTTTTGTTTGGGTCTTGAGTAAAATTAAGAAGAAGAAGAAGAAGAAGAAGAGAGAGTGGGTCTCTCTCTCTCTCTCTCTCTCTCTCTCTCCCTCGTCTCATCTCGTTTTGTTTGGGTCTTGAGCAAAACTAAAGAAGAAGAAGAAGAAGAAGAAGAAGCAGAAGCAGAAGAAGAATAAGAAGAGGAAAAAGAAGAAAACTATAATTTTATTTGTCATTCCCCTTACCCAGAATTTCTTGGGAAAGGGTTTTTAAATAAATACAACAAAGAAACAGATTTGGAGATGTAATAAATTTATTAGTCGGCTCTTACATGACATATAATGACTTGATTTGACCTGATGTATGAATATTTGGCTATAAGGACAAGCAATGGGATACTTTCCGCAATTCACCGCTCAAGAAAGTGAAAAGGAGGAGTTGGAGCAGCTGGACAGCAAGATGGAAGAAAGGAAGCAAGAATGGATGTAGAGTAGAAGGCTAAAAAGTGGGTGTATCTAGGGACCTGAAGGGAGGCTGGGAAGAACCTTAAGTAATGCCCACAGTGCACCGCGTGAGGTGCACTGATGGCACTACCCCTCTACGGGATACCTAGTAAGAAGAGCACTTTCTTTTCCTCTTTCTTATTTATCTTACGCTTAAGCTATCATACTTCAGTGTTATTCTCTTCGTTATAAGCATTATTTTCAGTACAAACGTCCACTCCGCATTTATACGAGTATATTCACCTTATTTGTGAACATTATTCTATTTTCGCCGGTAACACGTTATTCAAACCTTTATCGCTTCTCTGATTTGATTCCATTTGAAATCTACATTTATTCATCTATTCATTTAGCATATCATATGATTTGCAAGTCGGATTATATAGGAATTATGCTCTGGATCGCCTGCCGTTCCTGGATAAAGTTTATTAGATTACCCTCACCTGAGGTTTTATGTTATAGCTAGCAATTACAAAAAAAAAAAAAAAAAAAAAAATAAAAAAAAAAAAATAGTCATATAACCTAACGGATTTGAGGACCAATATTGGGTTTATATAAACTTCAGATCCGCACAGTTTTTTTTTTTTTTTTTTTTATTAATCTTCGTTCTACCTGCCGTTTCTTTTTTAATATATCTCGTGATATTGTTTTGTTTATATTTTAGCGAATTATTGTTCTATTACCCTATTACCTTATTTACTCTAGTTTCTTCCAGCGAAGCGATACACAGAATTACCGCTCAAACTTCTTCTCAATTATGAATAATACACCTTTACTCATCAAATTACTCATTTCAAGGAAAGGAAGGAAAGAAATATAAAATTTAGGCCAAAGGCCAAGCGCTAGGCCCTATGAGGTCATACAGCCATGAAACAGAAACTGAAGGTAAATAGGTTTGAAAGGTGCAACGCGAGGAAAACCTCGCAGTTGCATTATGAAACAATTATTTGGAAAGGGTGGAGAGTAAGATGGAAGAAAGATAATATGAACGGAGGTAGAGTAAAAAGAATGAAAGGAGTTGTAGCTAAGGGCCGAAGGGAGGCTGCAAAGAACCTTAAGTAATGCCTACAGTGCACCGCGTGAGGTGCACTGATGACACTACCCGCCTACGGGGATTGTTCATTTCAGAATCATTGCAAAACTAAACCACTTCACTTTAGCGTCGCCCACTTAATTGAATTGCAGATCTATTTTGATATTAGCGTCGTGCCGGACGAGAATAACTGACCTATCTTTTATTTAATCTTTATAAACGGCATTACCAATGAGCGTGAATTAAACCACAAGTGATTCAATACGACGAAGTATCAATAAACTCCTGTTTGCTGTCCTATTTTGCAGTTTCCGTCGGTTTAACTATGCGTCAAATTCTAAAACGGTAATTCTGTTTACGAATTGTCATCTGAAACATAATGGTGATAGGAATGAGCTTATCCATGAGAAGACAGCACATACACACATGCATTCTCATAACAATGAAAAGGCACACGTTCACGTACATACACTCACACACACATATATATACATATGTATCCTTTATATATGTATATATACACATACATATATATGTGTATATACATATATGATACATATGTATATAAATGTGTGTGTATGTGTGAGTGTATGTACGTGAACGTGTGCCTTTTCATTTTTATGAGAATGCATGTATGTATGTGCTCTCTTGCATTATATATATACATATGTATATATATATATTATGTATATACATATAATGCAATACTACGTAGTTTTTCCCGAAAGAGGGTGGCTCTACAGGAAATATACGACAACATTCATTACTATAATCAAACTTTAACTACTGAATAAAGACTGTCAGAAGCGTGTTGAATTTCCCCTGCATAAACTGTATTACTTATATCTAGCCTATCACGCATGCATTCTTTTACTTACTGTTATCAACTCCCACCTGTTCCTGTGTCTCTTCAATTCCAACAATCCAGCTTACTTCCAAAAACTTCCAAACTCTAGTCACCTTTCAGCTGCCTCTAATCTTCCATTTTTCCCACATGACCAAACCATCTCTGGGATCTTTTCACCAACCCTAACTTTTTCATCACTTCTCACGAAATCCAGGATTAAATTCACATTTGCCCATTGGTTTCTAACTATGAACTTCCCTTACTCTGTAATTTCCCTCACTTGTGCAGTTGTGACGCCAGTTTTTAGTAACCATAAATCATTTGTGAAGTATAGCTCACACAGTTCAAAAGTTAAGGTCAAGTTAAACTCCTACTTGAACTTTGACCTCTAAGTATGACCTTAACTTCATGCGGCACAGGAACTTCATTGTGGAGTCTGCATACTTAATATAAAGTCTCTTTTACATAGTTCAAGAGTCTGGGTCAAGGTTAAATCATTTAAGACCTCTCACCCTACATAAAGGTCAAAAGTTATATTCACATCTCCCCCAGTTACGAGAATAACCTCTGGTTAAATGCTCGCAAAAACAAAACCCTTACAACTTCCAAGTGTCATTTTGTCTTCAAATAGACAAGCAAACTACACTTGAAACATAAAACGTAAACCTCTTCTTTGGAGACAACATAAAACATAAAATGTAAACCTCTTCCTTGAGGATAACATAAAATAAACCTCTTCGTTAAAAATAATAACATATAATAAATCTCTTAGTTGAAGATAATAACATAAAACATAAACCACTCTCTTGAAGATTACATAACAAATATAAACAAACCTCTTCGGCGAAGATAATAACATAAAAGATAAAAAATAAACCTTTTCGTTGAAGATAATAACATAAAACTTAAATCAAATACCTTTTCGTTTTGATAACAACATGAAACATAAAACATAAACCTCTTTGTTGAAGTTAATAACATAAAACATAAAACGTAAACCTCTTCATTGAAGATAACATAAAAAATAAAACTTTTCGTTGAAGATAACATAAAACATAACCTTTTCGTTTTGATAATATAAAAAATGAAACGTAAACCTCCCCGTTTCAGACAACAACATAAAACATAAAACGTAAACCTCTTCGGTGAAGATTATAACGAAAAACATAAAACATAAACCTCTTCACTGGAGATATTAACAGAAAACATAAAGCATAAACCTCTTTGTTGAAGATGTAACATAAAACAAAATATAAACCTCTTTGTTGAAGATGTAACAAAAAACATGAAACATAAACCTCTTCGTTGAAGATAATAACATAAAACATAAACCTCTTCATTGAAGATAATAAAATAAAACGCAAAACATAAACCTCTTCGTTGAAGATAACAACATTATTAAACAAACCTCTTCGTTGAAGATAATAAGTGTTCATCTACTAAGCATTAAAAGTTATTTATCCATCAAAGAGACAAAACGCAGCTACATTTTCCATGTTTTATTGCAGCGGCTCGAAGGAAAAATTAATAATACTCGGTAAAAACGGCGCTTACTTTTACCTCTCACTGTGAGCGTAGGATATTAATGTGTGTGTATGAGAGAGAGAGAGAGAGAGAGAGAGAGAGAGAGAGAGAGAGAGAGAGAGAGAGAGAGAGAGAGAGAGAGAGAGTGTCCCTGTAAGCATACGACATTACTGTTTGAGAGAGAGAGAGAGAGAGAGAGAGAGAGAGAGAGAGAGAGAGAGAGAGAGAGAGAGAGAGAGAGACGTAGGATATTAATGTGTGTATGAGAGAGAGAGAGAGAGAGAGAGAGAGAGAGAGAGAGAGAGAGAGAGAGAGAGAGAGAGTGTCCCTGTAAGCATAATGACATTACTGTTTGAGAGAGAGAGAGAGAGAGAGAGAGAGAGAGAGAGAGAGAGAGAGAGAGAGAGAGAGAGAGAGAGAGAGTGTGTGTCCCTGTAAGCATAAGACATTACTGTTTGAGAGAGAGAGAGAGAGAGAGAGAGAGAGAGAGAGAGAGAGAGAGAGAGAGAGAGAGTCCCTGTAAAGCATATGATATTACTGAGAGAGAGAGAGAGAGAGAGAGAGAGAGAGTCCCTGTAAAGCATACGATATTACTGAGAGAGAGAGAGAGAGAGAGAGAGAGAGAGAAACCCTCTCCTCCTCCTCACACTCGTATATTCACGACAGCCTAGTAGGCGTCGTATAATGAACTTTTAACACAATATGAGCGGAGGAATTCTAAAGGTCAGGCAGGAGGCATCCAACAGACATACAGACAGACGTTCTGAAGACTAATTAGCTGTTGGGGGGAAATTCCAGGCGGTCAATTCAATAAAAGGAGAAAGGGCTAGGGTGGGGGGAGAGTGGAATCACTGTATAAGAGGTATTCTGGATGAGTCATACATTCTTGGGGCTGTGGCTGGGGGGGGGGGGAAGAAGGGGAGGAGAAGGGGAGGGGAGGGGAATACCGAGGTAATAAATAATACATTATATTTAACCATGGCTTTGCGAGGGATATGCCTCAAGTTTAATTACCGTTTTATTATTGATTCAAAGTAACGTAAAACAGAAAATATATAATACCTATAAATGTAAAATAAATAAATGTATAATTCCGTTGTTGTATCCTTACACCGATGATAAAAAAATCAAAGGAACGCTATTCTATTTATTGATGAATAAGCCTGAAAGAATAAAGAGCGACTTTCATTTATTCTTCGATTTAGAAAGAAATATGGGATTACAAACAAATATAATCTATAACAGATAAATATTTAGTAGTGAGGACGAAAAACATGAAGCATATAATACCGAATAACTTGATAAATTCCATTCAAAAACATTTACTTTTAATACCAATTTATCTTGATCGAAACTTGCAAGGCAAGCGAAAACAATCGTATATGCAAATGCTGACATTTTATATATAATTACTCTGAACCTAACAAGTAATAAATCAGAGAAGAGTTTTGATGTCGGGTATAATTCAACTGCAATTTCATAATTTACATTTAACAGGCCGTGACGCGAGTTATTAATCACAGTATTTCATCCTAAACATTTCATCCTATCCAGCGTACACAGCATGTAATTGCTTCATAACACCGTGAATATGGCAAATGTTGTAATGGGGAAAAAACGCTAATGCACTTTATTGGGTATAGATCGCATTGCATTCCCACTATGCTAGTATTCATTTTCTCTCAGTGTTGTTTTATTCAAAATGATTTTGATGATGATATATGATTAACATGCTGCAATGGAGTGTAACGACACATTTTTTTTTCTCAGGCATTACCACCTACTCCTAATTAAGAGAGACTGAAAACACGGGTGGTTAACAGGATTCAAGAGAGAATTGTTTTTCACTTAGATATTACAAACCACAATTATTTATGACAGACTGAAAAACATATGATTAACAGGATTCAAGAGAGAATTTTTCTTATCTTAGATATTACAAACGACAAATATTTATGAGAGACAGAAAAACATGATTAACAGGATTTAAGAGAGAAAAACCAAGAGATTTTTTCTCTTAGATATTACAACCTATTTTAAAATATGAGGGACTGAAAAACACGTGAATAACAGGATTCAAGAGAGAGAGAGAGAGAGAGAGAGAGAGAGAGAGAGAGAGAGAGAGAGAGAGAGAGAGTTATTTTGTCATACATAGTACATCCTACTGCTACTTATCAGACTGAAAAGCATGTGATAAACCGGATTTGCGGAATGTAACGTTGCATAAAATTCAGGCCAAAGGCCAAGCGCTGGGACCTACGAGGTCATTCAGCGGTGAAAGACAAATTGAGAGTAAAAAGGTTTGAAAGGTATAACAGGGGAAAAACCTCGCAGTTGCACTATGAAACAATTGTTAGGAGAGGGTTGAGAAAAGTGAGATGGAAGAAAGAGAATATGAACGGAGGTACAGTACAAGGAACGAAAGGGGTTGCAGCTAGGGGCCGACAGGACGTTGCAAAGAACCTAAGTAATGCCTACAATGCATCGCGTGAGGTGCAATGACGGCACTTCTCCCTATGGGATTAAAATATTAGCGGGCATGCTATAATATTCTGTATAGCAATTGCGGAGTCTGCTATTCATGAAAGTACCTTAAATACATGCAAGAGAGTCAGAGACCAATTTGGCTAATTAACGAGCACAGGAACCCTGCACTTCAGGATAAAGGACAACACAGAACCCAGTAAATGTAACGCTAATTTGGAAGGTGTTGAAGAGTTGGGGGGTTTATTTACCGATATAGGAATTATTCCAACTTGCGAGTCTTTGGGAACTAAGGTATCAAGGGTCACGCTAAATGCTGATGTTTAGAAAAAAAAAACTGTTCTTAATTGCAAACTATCTATATGTCTTTACTCTTCTTAAGCAATGTAGTTTTATCTCATGATAATCAAGAGTCTTCCCTGTTGAACTTCCCGGAGGGAGTTAGTGCCGTCAGTGCACCTCATGCGGTGCACTGTAGGCATTACTTAAGGTTCTTTGCAGCGTCCCTTCGGCCCCTTGCTCATTCCTTTGACTGTAACTCGGTTCATATTCTCTTTCTTCCAGCTTACTTTTCCTCAACCCTCCCCTAACAAGTGTTTCATAGCGCAACTGCGAGGTTTTCCTCCTGTTACACCTTTCAAACCTCCTTTACTCTCAATTTCCCTTTCAGCGCTGAATGACCTCATAGGTTACAGCACTTGGCCTTTGGCCTAAATTTTATACTCCATTCCATTCTTTGTCAATTCCACCTGTGTATAGGGAAACACCAAATGAAATTAAATTCTTCTAAAAGGCGAATTCTGAGAAATTTAAATTAAAATAAATTAAAATAAATGAAAACAGAAATCCTTCAGATTTTCTGCCGGTAATGAATGAATGATTACGAGATTATGAGGACTCAGTGGAGTTAATATCTTAACGTGTAATTTATATTAAATCTTTTTCTCTTTGTATACGCAGTTCAGTCCTTTTTGCAAAGATTTACAGTTTTTTGTGACGTTTTGGAAAATTATTGGTTTTATCGCCATTTCCAATCGTTATTAAACACTTAACTGATATTATTACTTGATATATTGATTTATTGACTTAGTTCTCGTCCGTATTTATGTATGTATGCATGTATGTGCGTATTATATATGCAAATATAAATACGAGTGTATATACATATATATATATAATATAATATATATATATATAGTGTATATATATATATATATATATATATATATATATATATATATAGAGAGAGAAATGTGTGTATAATACCATATGTTTATATATACTGTATATATATATA
Source organism: Macrobrachium rosenbergii (assembly GCF_040412425.1). Taxonomy (NCBI): domain Eukaryota; kingdom Metazoa; phylum Arthropoda; class Malacostraca; order Decapoda; family Palaemonidae; genus Macrobrachium; species Macrobrachium rosenbergii. Next base: position 25,382,804 of record NC_089793.1, on the reverse strand, counting down.
TATATATATATATATATATATATATATATATATATATACATATACAGTATATATAAAACATCGCATGGTGATTCAAAACGCAATGTTTCTATGTATGCTAGTCACAGTGAGCATATGATACCATTGGAAGAGAGAGAGAGAGAGAGAGAGAGAGAGAGAGAGAGAGAGAGAGAGAGAGAGAGAGAGAGAGAGAGAGAGAGAGAGAGACTGCCGAACAAATAGCAGATCCCCGCAACGACAGAACACCTTTATGTATATCCCGCAGTTAATATCAGGTTATGAGCCCCGTAACTGGAAATGAAGCCAAAGTGAGCTGCCGGAAAATGAAGCACGGGAATTCTGGGAACGAAGCTCTGATAAATTCCTGGCACACACACACACACATACATTCACACACACACACACACACACACACCATTCAGAGAAGTATTCTGACCTTTACGTATGCTCGTGTTGCAATCACTCAACGGTTGGAGTGCTGCATTCTGGGTAAAAGCAAGCAGACGTTCTTTCTACACAAAAGCAAACAGGTCAACACAAAGCTATATCCTAATATATCCAAGGAAGAGGATAATATGTAAGATAATAATGCTGCATCTTTGATAGCATCTCAAAAGAAGAGGATAACAGAATAATAATGTTGCATCCTTGCAAAGGAATCCAAGGAAAAAGATAATAGGATAACAATGTTGCATCTTTGCTATGATCTCAAAAGAAGAGGATAACAGAATAATAATGTTGCATCCTTGCAAAGGAATCCAAGGAAAAAGATAATAGGATAACAATGCTGCATCTTTGCTATGATCTCAAAAAAGAAGAGGATAACAGAATAATAATGTTGCATCCTTGCAAAGAATCAAGGAAAAGATAATAGGATAACAATGTTGCATCTTTGCTATGATCTCAAAAGAAGAGGATAACAGAATAATAATGTTGCATCCTTGCAAAGATATCCAAGGAAGAGGATAATAGGATAATAATGTTGCATCCTTGCTGGATCTCAAGGGAAGAGGATAATAGGATAATAATGTTGCATCCTTGCTAAGGAATCCAAGGAAGAAGATCATAGGATAATAACGCTGCATCTTAGCTAGGATCTCAAAAGAAGAGGGTAATAGGATAATAATGTTGCATCCTTGCTAAGGAATCCAAGGATCTCAAAATAAGAGGGTAATAGGATAATAACAATGCATCCTTGCTACAGAATCCAATGAAGAAGATAATAGGATAATAATGTTGCACCCTTGCTAGGAAATTCAAGGAAGAAGATAATAGGATAATAATATTGCATCTTAGTTATGGAATCCAAGGAGGAAGATAATAGGATTATAATGTTGCATTCTTGCTAGGAAATTCAAGGAAGAAGATAACAGGATAATAATGTTGCATCATTGCTAGGGAAGCCAAAGAAGATAGTATGACAATAACGTTGCATCCCTGCTAGGAAATCCAAGGAAGAAGATAGCAGGATATTAATGTTGCATCCTTGCTAGGAAATCCAAGGAAGAAGATAACAGGATATTAATGTTGCATCCTTGCTAGGAAATTCAAGGAAGAGGCTAACAGGATAATAATGTTGTATCCTTGCTAGGAAAGCCAAGGAAGAAGACAATATAGGTTAATAATGTTGCATCCTTGCTAGGAAAGTCAAGGAAGAAGATAATAGGATAAATAATGTTGCATCCTTGCTAGCAAATTCAAGGAAGACGATAACAGGATAATAATATTGCATCCTTGCTGGGAAAATCAAGGAAGAAGACAATAGGATAATAATGTTGCATCCTTGCTAGGAAAGTCAAGGAAGAAGATAATAGGATAAATAATGTTGCATCCTTGCTAGCAAATTCAAGGAAGACGATAACAGGGTAATAATGTTGCATCCTTGCGGGGAAAATCAAGGAAGAAGACAATAGGATAATAATGTTGCATTCTTGCCAGGAGAGTCAAGGAAGAAGATAATAGGATAAATAATGTTGCATCCTTGCTAGGAAAGTTAAGGAAGAAGATAATAGAATAAATAATGTTGCATCCTTGCTAGGAAATCCATGTAAGAAGATAATAGGATAATAATAATGCATCCTTTCTAGGAAATTCAAGGAAGAAGATAATAGGATAAATAATGTTGCATCCTTGCTAGGAAATTCAAGGAAGAAGATAACAGGATAATGATGCTGCATCCTTGCTAGGAAATTCAAGGAAGAAGATAACAGGATGATAATGCTGCATCCTTGCTAGGAAATTCAAGGAAGAAGATAACAGGATGATAGTGCTGCATCCTTGCTAGGAAATTCAAGGAAGAAGATAACAGGATAATAATGTTGCATCCTCGCTAGGAAATTCAAGGAAGAAGATAACAGGATGATAATGCTGCATCCTTGCTAGGAAATTCAAAGAAGAAGATAATAGGATAATATTGCTGCATCCTTGCTAGGAAATTCAAGGAAGAAGATAATAGGATATTAATGCTGCATCCTCGCTAGGAAATTCAAGGAAGAAGATAACAGGATGATAATGCTGCATCCTTGCTAGGGAATCCCACTTACAATCGGGCTATGCAGAGAAGAACAAATCTGTTACATCACGATGATTGAATTCCGACCTTCAATACACCAACGACTTATATTCTCTGAAAGGTCAATTCTCTCTAATGCAAATTAATTAGTTATTCTGTCCATTTGGACGATATCACAATAGCGCAAGAGGGGAAAGGTATCACCCAGATTTCAGAACTGAGCAGAATGAGTTTATTTGCCAAAACCTTGAACGAAAATGTTTGTCATTATAATTAATTCTAATTTTCAAAAAGTTGTCTGTCATGAGGAAAAACACAACTGAAATTCTCTCTCTCTCTCTCTCTCTCTCTCTCTTTCTTCTCAATTGCTGTTTTCTATTTTTGGGGAAAAACACACAGTTCATATTTCAACCTGCAATATTCTCTCTCTCTCTCTCTCTCTAGACTCAACTGCTGTTTCCTATATTGAGGAAAAGTACACATTTAATCTTTCAACGTGCAATCTCTCTCCCCTCTCTCTCTCTCTCTCTCTCTCTCTCTCTCTCTCTCTCTGAAACCAAACGAATGTCGGTCTACATAACACTCCTAGCACCAAAAAGGAAAAGCAGAACGTTTAGGATTTGTGGAATTCCACTTGCCTGATTAAGGGCTGTGGAACGTTCCCCCTGGGGATATGCAAATTCGAGAATCATAAATCCCGAGTGACATCCATACAACTCATGAGAGGAAAGTGGTATAATTTGTCCAAAGTGCCTAAATGCTGACTGCGTTCTCTACCCATACAAATATTATTATTATTATTATTATTATTATTATTATTATTATTATTATTATTATTATTATTATTATTATTATTATTATTCTGTTAAAAGGGATGGCTTCATCTTATATTGACACTTCCCAATTTTCATTTTGATTCGTTTCTCTTCTAAGATTGGAATCGAACCCGCAACCCGAGAAATCAGAACGAGATCACATTGCCAACCTGACCACGAGAAGGATAAAAGTCTACTGCCGCTCATCCACACACATACCTTTCGAATTCAGATATATTTATTATCCACACCACTGTAGCTAAGAGGGCAATCGTTTGTATCGTTTTTTAGGCTGAAATGTATATATAGAATCCTTCTCGTGGTCCGGTCGGCAACGTGACCTTGTTCTGATTACACGGGTTGCAGGTTCGAGTCCCTTTACCGGACATCAGAGTTACTTCATATTTCTTGCATATATATATATATATATATATATATATATATATATATATATATATATATATATATATATATATATATATGTTCTAGAATACCTAATATATAACGACTGTCAGCAGCATTTGTGGGGAAAGAGAATGCAGACTAACGAAATAGCTTAAGCGTAACATTATCGGAATCTAAATAAACATAGTGACTATGGACGTTACTTCGAAAAACTAAACTAAAAAGAACTTTCAACGACATTCTCTGCAACACAAGAAGATTTTGCTAGGACACAGAACCCAATACCTTGAGTTTTCAAGCACGTCTTTGCGCGAGACTCCGTTGAAGGACGGTAATGAAGGGAAACAAACAGAAGGGTTTCCGTTGCACCAATCAATCCTGGGAGCGAGCAAGAATCAACAGCTAAAATGGGACTCCAGGTAAAAATGGAGGAGTTTTCGAAAGCAGATCCATTTTCAGAGTGGGAGAAAGATTTGCTGGTCGTTGGACACATACGCACACACACACGGAAATGACATCAAACAAAAGTCCTTAACTGCTATAAAATGGAAGCCGCACGCTGAAATTACATCAGACAAGTCATTAACTGTCATAAAACTAAAGACACAGAAATAACATCAAACAAAAGTCCTTAACTGCTATAAAATGGAAGCCACACGCTGAAATTACATCACACAAGTCATTAACTGTCATAAAACTAAAGACACAGAAATGACATCAAACAAAAAGTCCTTAACTGCTATAAAATGGAAGCCACACGCTGAAATTACATCACACAAGTCAACTGTCATAAAAACTAAAGACACAGAAATGACATCAAACAAAAGTCCTTAACTGCTATAAAATGGAAGCCACACGCTGAAATTACATCAAACAAGTCATTAACTGTCATAAAACTAAAGCCACACAGAAATAACATCAAACTAAAGGCCTTAACTGCTATAAGATGGAAGCCACACATTGAAATTACATCAAGCAAGTCATTAACTCTCTTAAAACTAAAGACACATAGAAATTACATCAAACAAGTCATTAACTGTCATAAAACTAAAGACACATAGAAATTACATCAAACTAAAGTCCTTAACTGCTACTGTATAAAATGGGAGCCACGCACAGAAATTAAATCCAACAAGTCATTGACTTATAAAACTTAAGCCACACGCAGAAATTACACCAAACGAAAGTCTTTAACTGCTATAAAAAGGAAGCCAAACACAAAAATTACATCAAACAAGTCATTAGCTGTCATCAAATGGAAGTCACACACAGTAATTACATCAAACAAAAGTCATTAACTGCTTCAAAATGGAAGCCTATCACACATTCTACTTAGAAACAGCTTCCAAAAAGATGATGCTAACCCACACAACATTATTTAAATCAAAGTCGAAAAAACCAAAATTAATTTCCTCCAGGTACATTTAACTTATCAACCATCTGATTCCAGAGGGTGTGTGACGTAAGAATCATTAAGGAATCAGAATCCTAAAGGAATCAACTGAGATATTGAGATCTATTCCCCCTCTGCATTTAAACATATGTATGAGGAATGATGGAGAATCACGAGCAATAAGGAATTTGGGGGAACAATTCTCCGAGTTTCTATTAAATCATACAAGAGGGACGTTTGTCTTGTTAACAAGTAACAAGTGCCTTTAAAGATTCCTCGATCAAATACTGATGACACCTCTCTCTCTCTCTCTCTCTCTCTCTCTCTCTCTCTCTCTCTCTCTCTCTCTCTCTCTCTCTCTCTATAAGTAACTAGCTAAACAGCAAAATTCCTTATTAGTTCAGAACTGATATTATTCAACAGTTCTTTCGTCATTAAATCAATTTACTGGATTAGTGATTTGCTGAAGTTTTTTACCCAATAAATTAACCTTGAAATGTTAAGTTTTGAAGTCTCTACAATTTACAGGGCTGCAGTTACACTATCTACCTATATCTAATAACACTGTATGGGATACATCTATACACATGGACGTGTCTAAAAATACTTAAATATACCATAAAATACAAATTAAAACAGTCCTTCCATAGAATTTCCAAATGAATGAATTAATTTTTATTTTAGACAAACAATTATTTTTTTATTTTTACGGTACTTTAATTACTTAATTTTTTTGTTAATTTAAATACTTATTTACCTTATTTACTTACTTTTTGGCTACTTTGATTTACATATCTTTTTTTATTTTTAAGCAAACAGTTACTTGTTTATTCTCCAGCTAATTTAATTACATTTTAGCCAATTTATACTTATTTTTTTCCAAATTTAATTACTTTTGTTTAACTTACTTAAGTAATCTTTAAGCTAATTTAATTACCATTTTGTTAACTTAATTACATTTTTAGCTAATTTAATAACCTTTTCAGCTAATTTAATAACCTATTTAAATTTCAGTAATTTACTTCGATGATTAATATGTGCATAACGTCTGCCTATCTACTTATCGTCTGTCGTTTTCAAACACAACTCCTCGAAAATAGGACACAATTCCCTTGAATCACTTCACTCATTAAAGTCTCGAAAGCTTTTTTTTTTTTTTTTTTTGTCTGTCAGCCACTGATTACCACCACTGTCTGTCCTCTCTTGGCGTTTTCCTGGGACTATGCAAATTCTGACGGTAACGAAGCTTTGTGCCAGTCTCCACGACGACTGGTTAAAAGGAATCTCATTACACTGCCTCTCTCTGTCTCTTGCTTTCGTCCATCATATACTGCCAAAACGTAACTCCACGTATGTCTATACGTTTATGTGCACACACACACACACACACACACACACACACATATATATATTTAACGTCATTCCGTTACATAAGATTTTATATTATATCAGTGAGAGGAAACAGTTTTTAAGACCAGCCATAACATGAAAAACTACTTCTTTTTATCTAATCTACATCAAAATTCTATTGCATTCCCAATGATTTAATAAATGATTACTAAAAAGTAAACACATTAAATAGTACTAAATAGCACACACACATGGTGAGAGGTCTGTGACACCCTTTCTCTCTCTCTCTCTTCTTTGCATAAGTCGACATATTTTGATAAACATGATAAACTCAGAGGAATATGCCCAGCTCATCGATCTCAACTGTCTCTGATGGTCACGTGTTCAGGACGGATCTGGTTCTTACGTATCTATAAAGCGTTTTTGTATTTATTATTATTATTATTATTATTATTATTCAAGAGATGAACCCACGGGGACCGTTGACTTGAAATTCAAGCTTCCAAAGAATATGGTGTTCATTTGAAAGAAGTAACAGTAGGTAATGAAAAATACAGAAAGAAGAGATCAGTTTTTAGAAAAGAGAAAATAAATTAACAAATAAATAAATAAAATGCAAGAAAACTATTTAAATACCTAGAGACAATCTGAATATATATTCGTAATTTGCAAACAGAGAGAGTTGGATAAGAGATACACACATTATTTACACATTTTCTTCAATCTTGACCTGTTTTCATTAGCAAGTATAACTGCGGAAAACAAAAAACAACGGTCATTGCCTTATTCATACCTTAATTACTAAATCGTATAAGATTACCGTATTTTTATGTCAAATATCATAAAGCAATATAAAAAAACTACAAACAACTGTATTAACAATAATAGAAATGGTAAATCGTAAATGATCACCGTATTTTTTATATCAAATATCAACACAAAGCAAAATGAAAAACGACAACTGCATCAACAACAACCATTACAATAAATTACAGTCAATTTATGAAAGTGCAATTACTACTACCGTTCTTCAATAATTTAAATTTGCAAACTGCCAAATTTAATTTCTCTTCCGATAACTGCGTCTTACCTTGGCATTAATCTTGACATATCCCTGCTCAGATCTCCAAATCATATTACCATAATGAGTTCTGTGGTTTAAAGAGATTTTACGCTAAATTGCTGTTCCCAAATATCAAAACATCAATTCTGGCGGTGGTGCGACTGAAATTTTAAAGGGATCTATATTATTATGCATTTGCCTAAGGTGAAGAAAATTCGTCTTCTGTATCGACGGGTTAATCAAAGGAAATATATTGCTAGAGTTTGACGAGAGTGTCATTATTATGCTGTGCATACATTTACTGCGTATTGCAGATGCATGTGTATGTGTATATATATGTATATATATTATATGTGTATATTATATATATATACACACATATATGTATATATAAGTATGTATATATATATATATATATATATATATATATATATATATATATATATATATATTATATATATATAAGTATGTATATATATATATATATATATATATATATATATATATATATATATATATATATATATATACATATACAAATGAGCCTATTTACCAAAACACTATACTAAATATTTGTCTTCAGATATTTTAACCCACATCATCAACGTATGGCCACCCATATTACCACGCAGTATCAGCAATGATGAAATAGTTACCTTCGTCATTCTTTTAAGAACACCAACAAATCTGGTGACCGCAGGAACAGACTTCAAGATGTATAAATGAGTATTCACAAGGAGTATCCTAAAGAGAAAGCAAGAGAAAAACCAACAACATATTAATAAGTACAGTTGGAATTGGAATATAAAATTTAGGCCAAAGGCCAAGCACTGGGACCTATGAGGTCATTCAGCGCTGGAAGGGAAATTGAGTGCAAACGAGGTTTTAGAAGTGTAACAGGAGGAAAACTTCGCAGTTGCATTATTAGATAATCATTACGAGATGATGGAAAGTAAGATGGGAGGAAGATAATGTGAACTGAGGTACAGTCAAACGAATGAAAGTGGTTGCAGCTAGGGGCCGAAGGGACGCCGCAAAGAACCTCATTAAGCAATACCTACAGTCCACCGCCTGAGGTGCACTGACGGCGCTAACCGCTCCCCCCGCTCCCCCCGCCCCTACGGAACCAATAAACACAGTAACATAAACATTGCTACGATCGAAACACACAAACAACAAAGCATCTGGCCCCTAATAAATACCAAACATATAGAGCATCATAAAAGCCTTTCAGCGGAGAGCGACTGTGTTTACAGTAACTTCACGCTTATTTGACTTACATATTTGAACGGAATGTCAGTCGCCGAAAACAAAACTAACTTTTTATTCGCCTAAATGGATATTCATATTTGATTTACGTTCCGGCATATTATTTTTTTCTGTCTCGTTGTTAATAGCAGGCTAAAACGCATCATATTTCGACGTGAAATAGAATGTATTTTTTCACACTTTTTTCTTTAGTCTTTTTTTTTTTTACTACCAGAGACTTGAATTGAAAAATAATTAGGTATTTCCTCACACCTTTTTATTACTCTTTTTTTGAATTCCAGAGACTTACACTGAAAAATAATTTAGCATTCTTTCCGACTTTTTTAATTATTTTTCTTTTTAAATTCTGGAATTGAATTACTAAATAATGTAATATTTTTTCACGCTTTTTTTCTTATTTTTCTTTTTAACTTCCAGAGACTTGAATTAAAAAATAATTAAGCATTTTTTTTATACTTTTTTTCTCATTTTTCTTTTTAAACTCCAGAGACCTAAATAAAAAAAATAATTAAGTATTTTTCACAATTTTTTCCTACTACATTTATTTTTAATTCCAATGACTTGGATTCTAGAATAATTTAGGATTTATCCATCTGAATATCGGACAATATCTCGTATAAACATTTTTTTTTTAACTGAAGCTTATAACTTATTCATACAAGTAAATATACAACTGAAAAAATGCGTACATAACGGACGAAAGGATATTATACAAAGAAAGTGAATTACACTACAAGGCTTTATACATTATTCATACAAGCAATATACAAATGAAAAATGCGTACATAAAGGACGACAGGATATTACACAAAGAGAGTGGATAAGAATGCAAGGCCTCATACATTATTCAAAGCAAAATTACCACTCATCAAATATGAAAAAGATACGAGAGCACTGCAATAAACCACAAACAAAATGAATATCATGAAAATGAAAAGTTTGTGCATGCATGAACGAGTTTTATTCCGTCACTTAAATGTGTATAGAAATACATGCAATCATAAATCAAATGAACAAAACTTTTCAAACTTAATTAAAATAATAAATGGCGTTACATTTCCGCATTAACTTTTCCATAATCGACCACTTCTAATATAATATAACAGAGTATTTTTATTATAATTAATGAACAAATTCTCTTTGTAATAATCGCTCATAAAAATAATGAATAAGCATTGACGTCATTGCCTGGGAAATTCCTTTACTTGAAGTGTATCAAGTTAAATACGAAATAATAAACCGTTTTTCATTCAATGCAAAGAATGAAAAGGTTTTACTTTCATTTCCAAGAATCAAAGCGTTTTACGTTTAATACAAAGAATTAAAGTCTTTTACTCTTTAACAATGAATAAAATCGTTTTCTGTTCCTTACAACGCATTAGAGCGTTTTACGTTAGTTACAAAGAATGAAAGCGTTTACCGTTCACTACAGAGAATTAAATTGTTTTACGTACATTACAATGAATTAAAGCGTTTTACGTTCAACACATGAATAAAAGAAAGCAGTCTACGTTCAGTACACCGAATGAAAAAGTTTTACGTTTATTACAAAGAATTAAAGCGTTTCACGTTCACTGCAAAGAATTAAAGTGTTGCGCTCAATACAAAGCAAGAAAAGAAAGCGCTCTACGTTCAATACAAAGGATGAAACCGTTTCACGTTTATTACAAAGAATGAAAGCGTTTCATATTCATTGCGTTCATTACAAATAATCAAAGCGTGTTGCGTTCAACACAAAGAATTGAAGCGTTCTACGTTCCTTGCAAAGACTTACAACGTTTTACATTCAACGCACCGCTAAGGGAAGAAGGTATAGATTCTTAATGAACGAAGCCTAATAAGGATGACGAGAGGCAAAACGCGTAAACCTGCCTTCCATTATCATGCACTTCCATTGTTAGACACTTCCATTATTAAACACTTCCATTATCATGCACTTCCATTATCAAACACGTCCATTACCATGCACTTCCATTATCATGCACTTCCATTATCAAACACGTCCATTATCATGCACTTCCATTATCAAACACGTCCATTACCATGCACTCCCATTATCATGCACTTCCATTATCAAACACGTCCATTACCATGCACTTCCATTATCAAACACGTCCATTACCATGCACTTCCATTATCAAACACGTCCATTACCATGCACTTCCATTACCATGCACTTCCATTATCAAACACGTCCATTACCATGCACTTCCATCACCATGCACTTCCATTATTAAACACTTCCATTATCAAACACTTTCATTATCATGCACTTCCATTATCATACAAGACACAAGGAAGAAGATTTAATTTCCTTAATTAGACAGCCAATGACACAAAGGAGAACACCGTCTTCGTGAATGGTCTGGGAAATAAAAAGTAGCCTGCCGAAGTTTAAAAGGATGAGAGACTTAGGTCTTGACGTAACTTGCTCTCTCTCTCTCTCTCTCTCTCTCTCTCTATATATATATATATATATATATATATATATATATATATATATATATATATATATATACAGTATATATATATACAAATAAATGCATATCAAAATAAATAATATATATATATATATATATATATATATATATATATATATATATATATATATATATATACATACATATATAATCAACATAAGAATACCTAAAAACCATCATATACATTGCAATGAGCAATCAATATCATATCATAGTAATATCCTCTTACATTACGAAACTATTTCACAGGATAAGCATAGATATAGATATAAAATACACTATAGCTTGGGAGTGTGTGTGAGAAAATGAAGGATAAACACATGTATGTTCATTTAAACAAAAAGCAAGCAAAACTTTTAAGTGAAAATGAAAATGTTATCAGCCTCTGTTTTTACGCAATTTACGAAAAAAAAAAATAAAATCAATACATTCATGTTCACTTAAAGAGCAAGCAACACTTTTAACCGGAAATAAAAATGTCATCATCAGCTTGTGCTTTTGCCCAGTTTACAAAAAAAAATAAAATCAAATAAAATGCTTTCACGATATCCCTCTGTTCTCTTGACATACCTATAGATAACACCCAACGTCGAACTTGCCAATCAATCTCGCTCCGTTCCCTCACCGAATCCCAACACATCCCATCTCTCGGTGCCTGAGAACTTCACAACCTGACGATTTCAATGGAGTGCCAAGCAGGTCGCACAACACAGGCTCTCTTAACCTGGTATAATACAGTGCCAACAATATAATAGAGTTTATGGCCGGGCTTACGCGGGGGAAGTATGGGCCTCTAAACTTTACGTTCACCCATTAAAGCAGGCCAGCCGACGCTTGCAAGCAGTTAGAAGCAACGGATGGCTTCCAGCAGCGTTTCCATGAAGCATTTGGCGGTGTGTTTGTCGTGGAAGCACGAGAGAGAGAGGGGAATTGGAGGGGATGGTCGTCTTAGAATAGGATACAACAGAATACAGAATTTAGGCCAAAGGCCAAGCGCTGGGACCCATAAAGTCATTCAGCTGAAAGGTTTGAAAGGCGTAACAGAAGATAAACTTCGCAGTTGCACTATGAAACAACTGTTAGGAGAGGGCTGAGGAAAGCAAGATGGAAGAATGAAAATATGAACTGAGGTACAGTAAAAGGAATGAAAGGGGTTTCAGCTAGGGACCGAAGGGACGCTGCAAAGAACGTTAAGTAATGCCTACAGTGTACCGCATAAGGTGCACTGACGGCACTAGCCCCCTAATGGGGGACAGTCGTTTTAGGCTGATGTTTGATTTTCATTATGTAAGCAAACCGTCTATCCTGGATCCACCTCACACCGTTAGACTGTAGAACAACCTCCCAGAGGACGTTGTGCAGAAGGAACTTCAGAAATTCAAGCGAAGGCGCAGCGCATTTACTACCTTAATACAGTTCTACTTGAATTTTACTATTTTACTTAAATTTTTATTTATTTATTTGATAATTTATCTGTTTTTCTAATAACTGGTTTCCTCTTTCTGTATTTCCCATTACCTTCTGTTACTTCTTTCTAATGAGAACTCGGCGCCAATGACCATAGAAGTCACGACGCCTGATAACTTAAAATCATTCACTCCTAACGAAAACCATATTCTTTGGAAGCTTGAATTTCAAGTCAATGGCCCCTATGGTGGGCATGATCCATATGAACAGGGTTCATCTTATCAATAATAATAATAATAATAATAATAATAATAATAATAATAATAATAATAATAATAATAATAATTCAGTCGTGTGAAATTTATGATTTATTGTAGATGGTGAGTCGACAACACTGAAATAATAATCAAAATAACGGCAATAGAAGACAATCAATTAAAAAAATTATTCGTAAGTGATGCAAAACATAGCACAAGCACCAACGCTTCAAGGTTAACATTTCAATAAAAAATCGAGAGAGAGAGAGAGAGAGAGAGAGAGAGAGAGAGAGAGAGAGAGAGAGAGAGAGAGAGAGAGGTTTTAGTTACTATCACGTAACTAAGTACATGGATGTAATTGATTAATTGATTATGGCCACTAAAACTGGCGTCACAACACCTAGGTTACTGACGCCGTAACAGATTAAAATAGTATACTAAATATAAGTAAATGAATTTAAAAGGAGTTCAAATATCTGAAAGCAGAAACTTGTATATATGATCATATCTATTCACATGGATGTATGGATGAATAATTTCGTAAAAATGAAGAGGCAGCTTTCAGTTAATGAACCGGTCGGTCGGTTCGTGTCATGAAGACCTACCTCCCCGGCCCCCGCCTCTCTCCACCTCCCAAACACCACCCTACCTCACTCAATTCATGAGCAATATAACAAACGGAGGTTTTGGGAGAGGACCCATCGACGCCCTTGGTGTCTGTATTGCTCATAAAACTTCCCATTCCCTCGGGAATCACCCAACAGGTCTCGCTTAATCGTTTTCAACGGCTGTGTTCCTGTTCCTCATCCTCCCCCTGCTTCTTCTTTTTCTTCTTCTTCTTCCCTCCTCCTCTTCTCCTGCTCCTCCTCCTCCTACTTCTGCTTCTCCTTCCCCTACTCCTGCTCCTCCTCCTTCGCCAGCTGCTGCTGCGGCTGCTCCGCCTCCACTTCTTCTCCTCCCCCTTCTACTTCTTCTCTTGCTGCCGCTGCTGCTGCCGCTGCCGCTGATCCTCCTCTTCCTCCACCTCTTCTCTTCCTCCTCTATCGCCTGCTGCTGCGCTTCCTCCTCCACTTCTCCTCCTCCTCCTTCGCCTGCTGCTGCGCTTCCTCCTCCACTTCTCCTCCTCCTCCTTCGCCTGCTGCTGCGCTTCCTCCTCCACTTCTCCTCCTCCTCCTTCGCCTGCTGCTGCGCCTCCTCCTCCTCCTTCTACTTCTCCTGCTGCTCCTCCTCCTCCTCCACTTCTACTCCTCCTCCTCCTCCTACTTCTCCTTCTCCTGCTGCTGCTGCTACTGCAACTGTTTCTCATCCTCCTCCTTCTCCTACTCCTGCTGCTGCGACCCCTCCTCCTCGTCCTCCACTTCTTTTTCTCCTCCTCCTACTCTCCTTCCTCCTCCTCTCCTTCTTCTTCTTTATTTTTGTTTTATCGACGACAAAATACGGGTTATGAAATTCGGTTACTGGCGACCATATGATATTCCGCCGTCAAAATTTAATATGATATAGCTCACTGGCTCCTAAATTGGGGAAGGAGGTTGTGGAGCTAAAGGAGGTTTGTAGGATGAAGTTGGGGTAAAGAAGACCACTCGGGAAAAGTCACGTGCGTACGTACGTACGTACACACACACACACACACACACACACACACACACATATATATATATATATATATATATATATATATATATATATATATGTATATATATATATGTGTGTGTGTGTGTGTATATGTGTATATGTTTATGTTATATGTAATACACACACACATATATATATATATATATATATATACATATATTTATATATATATATATATATATATATATATATATATATATATATATATATATATATATATATATATATATATATATATATATATATATATATATATATATATATATATATATACGGTTAATTTTAATTCAAGCTTCTTGTACATGGGGTCTCTTTAATTCTTAAAAAGAAATATGGTTTTTTTTCAATTTCCTCAAACCAATAGAGATTTCTCTCATTCATGGACATTTTATAAATCCTAAGAAAAGCGCATAAACTGCACTGAAAAATAAACGAAAAAGCTCAATTTCGATACATGCAACGTAAAATTCATCCCACCAGTTTTGGACGCAACAAGATAAAACTCATAAGATTATGTAAATTCCAACGCTGTATGCCGAGAAAAAAAAAAGAATAAAAAAATGAAGCGGGAAGCATCAGCGAACTTTAGACCAAAGGAATAAAGATTCGAAGAAAATGAAAAGACATATATGAAACACATTTCTTGAAAAGGATTTAAAGTAGCATTACTTCTTTCCTTAAATCATTCTAAGGACGACTGATAAAACACATGAATTGGAATGAAATGGGATGGAATATAAAATTTAGACCACAAGCCAAACGCTGGAACCTGTGATGAAGCTATTCGGCGCTGCAATGGAAACTGACAGTAAAAAGGGTTGAAAGGTGTAACAGGAGGAAAACCTCGCAGCTGCACTATGAAACAAATGTTATGAGAGAGCGGAGAATGACTTGAAAGAAAGAGAATATGAACAAAGGTACAGCAAAAGTAATGAAAGGGGTTGCAGCTAGGGGCCGAAGAGACGCTGCAAAGGACCTTAAGCAATGCCTAAGTGCACCGCGTGAGGTACACAGACGGCACTAACCCCCTACGGGTCACATACGAACAGGCATCGTGGAAACGGTAAAGAAAGAATTGATTTAAAGGAATATAACTGCACTTCTAAGAATACTTCGGCGTCAAAAACTCCAAATGGGATCAATTAAAAACATTATGATTTACATTACATTTTAGGAAGGACACCCTCTCGTAAACATAATTCATTAAAAATTATGGTTACATCAGCAATTTATATCTTATAATAAAGTTTCTCTATTTTTCTAATGATCCCTTTTCCGAACACCAGGAAAAATAACGCAATAATTGTCCTATATTAATTTCATTCGAGAAAGTTTTTATTTTGCTAATGTAAGTAGACAATAACTTACACGATTACATTAAAATCCCAAGTCTATTTCACAAGCACATGACCAGTCATTGTGTACATCGGATAAATGCACAACATTATCAACTATATTAAAATTTATTAAAGAAACCCTCTCGTAAACATGGTTCATTAAAAATTAAGGCTATATCAACGATATACTTTTTATAAATTTTCTCTATTTTTCTAATGATTCCTTTTCCGTAGGGGAAATATCACGTAAAAATTGTCCTATATTCATTTCATTCGGGAATGTTTTCATTTGCCTAATTTAAACAGGAAACATCTTACACGATTATATCAAAATCCTCTGAGGCTGTTTCACAATCACACGACCAGCCATTGTTTCCGAACAGTCACAGTGTTCGCCTACAGAGTACTGATTGTCCCTCGACAGTCAGAGAATTCCCTGACAAGAACGAAGTCTCAAGATCAAGGATACCCTAGCCAACAGACCTAAGGACTTTCCGAAAAGACTCAGGCAGCCGTACCTTATTGTTAATCATAGTGATTGAGGTCAATGCACAGTTTGCCAAGCAATTTTCTTTTATCATTTCACGGAATGAATTAACCTCCCTCCTCGGGAATATACACAAGAGAAATGATTAAGAGAGAGGAGTCTCAGTGATCCGGTTAAGTCAATACCGACGTTTACTTCAGCGTAATTCATAGACATTCTTTCTTCCTTCTGGAAGTCGTTAATGTTCTCATGATTTGAATTTTTATCGACTAGCTAACATGTATATGCATTTATATGTATGTGTATATGTATACATATATATGTAGATATATATACATACAAATACACATTTATATATATATGAAATTTTATGTATATATATATACATATATATATTCATAATGTGTGTATATATACATATATATATATAAAATTTACATATATATATATATAATATATATATATATATATATATATATATATATATATATATATATATATATATATATATTATTGCTTTTCACAATGTTTCCTTTTGCCGTATATTCCGTTTCTCTTATTTCATTGCAATTACGGGTAGGTTTAATGCCCGGTCCGTCTTTTGATAATTATTCAAGGGTCAGTTTTGGTTATATATATATATATATATATATATATATATATATATATATATATATATATATATATATATATATATATACATATACATACATATATATATAGTGGATGACCAACCCGGCACTGCCTGGGAAAACTCTGAATGACAACCAATAAATTCCCTCTCTCTCTAACTCCCCCCTCTCTCTTTCTCTCCCTCTCTCTCTCTCTCCAACTCTTCCTCACTCTTTCCCTCTTTCTCCTCCCAACACCCCCTCTACTCTCTCCTGCTCACTTCCTCTCCCTCTCACTCTCTCTCATTCTCTCCTTTTCCTGTTAAGATAGTTGCTTCAGTTACATTGCCCAGCATTTTTGACATTTAAAATTTCACCCCTTCTCACCCCGCCTTCCTATTAGAGCTGAACTTGGACTTAAAGGGCATCAGAGTTTCACTATTCATCTCAGTGAGCTCAAACGCTATGGATTTGACACTAACATTAGTTGTTTTCAGTTATATTTCATGCTACTCCCATCACACCCCCTCCCCCCTTCCTACTGGGGCTGAACTCAGACTTAAAGGGCATCGGGAATGTCACTATTCATTTCAGTGACCTCAAAAACTATGGTTTAGACACTAATATCTCTTGTTTTTGGTTATTTTTACATGTCACCTCCATCTCACCCCCTTCTCACCCTCCCCAACTCAGACTTAAAGGGCACTGGGAGTGTCACTATTCATCCCAGTGACCTCATAAACCATGGATTAGACACTAATATCTATTGTTTTCGGTTTTTACATGTCACCTCCTTCCCACCCCTATCTCAACCCCCTTCTTATTGGGCTGAACTTGGACTCAAAGGGCATCAAGAGTGTCACTATTCATCTCAGTGACCTCGAAGACTATTGCTTAGACACTAATATCTGTCTTTTTCTGTTATTTTTACATGTCACCCCCTTCCCACCCCTACTCACCCCCCTTCCTATCAGGGCTGAACTTGGACTTAAAAGGGCATCGGGAGTGTCACTATTCACCTCAGCAACCTCGAAAACTATAGATTAGACACTAATATCTGTCATTTTTGGTTATTTTAAATGTCATCACCTTCCCAACCCCTTCTCACCCCGCCTTCCTATCCAGGCTGAACTTGGACTCAAAGGGCATCTGGATAGTCACTATTCATCTCAGCGACCTCGAAAACTATGGCTTAGACATTAATATCTGTCGTTTTCTGTTCTTTTTACATGTCACCTCCTTCCCACCCCTACTCACCACCCTTCCTATCGGGGCTGAACTTGGGCTTAAAAGGTATTAAGAGTGTCATTATTTACCTCAGCGATCTCGAAAACTATGGATTAGACGCTGATATCTGTCATTTTCGGTTACTTTTACATGTCACCCCCTTCCAACACCATCCCTCCTTTGGTACCATTATGTCTTACCCCCACAGTATTCTTTTCCAGATAGTATGTCATATGTATACCAAGTTTGGTTGAAACGGCTCAATGCATTTCAAATACATACATACATAGTAGATGAATCACGGTTTTGCTGTGTTTAGCACTAGCCCTATGGGATCTAATGTTCCTAAGCTAATTGATCATTTCACAACTTCCTAGGGATTTCGTGAAATCCCCGATTTCACACATTTCCTGTAACATATATATATATATATATATATATATATATATATATATATATATATATATATATATATATATATATATATATATACAGTAGATAGATAGATAGATAGATAGATAGATAACAAAACGGATGCTTAAATAGTTATCAAAAGAAGGAACGGACATTAAACATGCCCGTAATTGCAATGAAATAAGAGAATATCAGGCAAAAGGAATTATCACCAGAAGAAATCATTTATATTCATACTTTTATAAATAAACTCAAAACACTAAAACTGCGTAAATAATCTACACAAATGCCACGTAAAATTACTAATACGTTTTTACTTTTTAGAAATGAGTATTTTAATCTCTCCCTCATTTCCCTCGTCTGTTGTGCCACAAGGCATTTCACTCACTCATTTCCCGATCGGAAGTCATTTTCCGACGAAAACGTCAAACGTGGTTTTTTTTTTCTCTGAGAAATGTTCTCGTATCCCAAACAATACGGGGGAGATTTTTGCCCGTTGGGCCGACTAACAGCCCTGATGGAAATCAGCAAATGTTTATTGTGGAAAATGTGAGGCTATGAGAGAGAGAGAGAGAGAGAGAGAGAGAGAGAGAGAGAGAGAGAGAGAGTATAGAATAGAATAGAATGTCGAGTTTAGGCCAAAGGCCAAGCGCTGGGACTTGTGAGATCATTCAGCGCTGAAACGGAAACTGACAGTAAAATGGTTTGAAAGGTGTAACAGGAGGAAGATCTCGCAGTTGCACTAGGAATCAACTGTTAGGAGAGGGTGGAAAGTAAGATGGAAGAAAAAGAATATGAACGGAAATAAAAGGGGTTGCAGCTAGGGGCTGAAGGGACGCTGCAAAGAACCTTAAGTAATGCCTACAGTGCACCGCACTAGGTGCACTGACAGCAGTAACCCCCTGCAGGAGTGAGTATGTTCTTGTTAAGGTTTCGTGAGGAAAACATCGGAACCAAGTGAGATAGATTACAGTATGTATATATATATATATATATATATATATATATATATATATATATATATATATATATATATATATATATATATATATATATACATACATACATATGTGCATATATATTAGAGAGTGTGGGAGAAAGATTCCTGCAATTAAACTTGGTAAAGCGATAGTATCTCATCCAGTAAATCATAATCTTTAAGCCAAGCTATGATTAACCTCAAGAATAATCCAACCACGTTCACCAGATACGCATGGCCTATCAATCAAAAGTACAGCTCACAACCTATGAATGAAAAATATAGCTCCCATACAAACTATGCTTTTCACTGAAATTACAGGAGATCTGTGAATTGAAAGTTACTTATAATAAGAAACAAGTCAAGGGGAAGTGGGTCTTTATGAGGATTATGGGAAACAATGCAGGAAAAGTCAGCCATCCATTAAATATAGAGGACGTGGGGGGTGGAGGTGCTTTCATTTCCATCATTAGACAGATGATGATACAAATGAGAACGCTGTCATTAACTACAGCCTGGAGAATGACAAAGACTATACGGGTTGTCTACAATATACACGGTGCACTGCATTCGTGTCAGTATACAGTATATATATTCATCGTAAAATGAACGCGTATATCCATTATAACAGCATCTGAGTATGTAATTTATATATTGTACGTTAACAAGACTGAATGCATACTTCAGCCAAACTCGTATCCAAGATTTATTCTAAAGGAAAATGGGTCACAATATTACTTCTGTTAGAATAACTTCCGATTATGTTCTTGTTAGGTTAACTTCCGATTAAGATTATATTGTTGTTGCGCTAATTCCGATTAGAATTATGCTGCTGATGAGCAAACTTCTGATAAGGATTATGCTGTTGTTAAGCAGACTTCTTATTAGGATTATGCTATTGTCAAGCAGACTTCTTATCAGGATTATGCTGTTGTTAAGCAGACTTCTGATAAGGATTATGTTGTTAAGCAGACTTCTTATCAGGATTATGCTGTTGTTAAGCAGACTTCTTATCAGGATTATGCTGTTGTTAAGCAAACTTCTGATAAGGATTATGCTGTTGTTAAGCAGACTTCTTATTAGGATTATGCTATTGTCAGGCTAACTTCCGACTGGGATCACGCTGTTCAACTTAACTTCTGATTAGGATTATGCTGTTGCTTAGCTGACTTACGATTAGAGTTATGTTGTTGTTCAGCTGACTTCCGATTGGGATCGTGCTGTCGTTCAGCTTAACTTCCAATTATGAGTGTGCTATTGTTAACTATCCATCAGTATTGTATTTCAGAAAACTACATACACGGCAACTATTATTTTCACGACTGCCGTTCTTGTACACGTGGCCTTAGCCTTGACAAATGGGAACTTGGTAGTATCAATAAAAACTTACCCTGTGTTTATAGTAAAAATGAAATAGTAATAAAATTATTTTTTATATATAAAAATGCATACTTATTCCGAAAAAAATCACATATATGATAACTATGATTTCTTTTGGAGGGTGGGGGACTAACATTAACGCCACAAGGTTTCTATTTCAACGCAAAGAGTTGAATTCTATTTTCAACCGGGGGATTAAGTCACAATACTCGTTCGATCTAAATCTAAAGGCAGATTGTTCAAAAGCATTTTCAACTTTAATATTTCTATATATAGACTCGTTTCTACTGTTCACTTTGTTTTTGCCTGATATAGGATGTAGTACAGAGAGCCTACAGATTGTTTACTAACACAAGAACATTTAAATAAATATTTTACTCAGAAAATAACATTAAAATATAACTCTGGCCCAGACAATAACATTCAAATATAACTTTGGCTCAGACAATAACATTCAAATATAACTTTTGCTTAGACAATAACATTCAAATATAACTTTAGTTCAGACAATAACATTCTAATATAACTTTTGCTCAGACTCTAACATTTAAATATAACTTTCGCTCAGACAGTAACATTCAAATATAACTTTTGCTCAGACAATAACATTCAAATATAAATTTTGCTCAGACAGTAACATTCGAATATAACTTTTGTTCAGACTATAACATTCAAATATAACTTTTGCTCAGACAGTAACATTTAAATATAACTTTTGCTCAGACAATAACATTCAAATATAACTTTTGATCAGACTACAGCATTCAAATATAACGACTGCTCAGAAAATAGCATTCAAATATGACTTCTGCTCAGACTATAACATTCAAATGTAACTTTGGCTCAGACAGTAACATCAGAATATAACTTCTGCTAAGACAAGAACATTAAAATATAACTTTTACTTAGCCAATAACGTTCAAATATAGTTTAGAGAGGGTTTTAGACGATATAAATTTTTACTTAATTTCTAGCAGAGCAAAAACTTCTTTTGTTTTCTTATAAATATTTTGGTTGTGTATTGAAAGCCTCCTGCAAAAGGTAAATATAAAAATTTAAACAGAATTTTGCCTTTTCTGAGTATGCTACTGTGCCACTTGCCTCAAAGTTCCGTCTCGTCTCAATAGACAAAAACTGAGGATCAGCCTGGAATGGTAGGCCTACGAAGCGGGGTGGGGTGTGGGCCTCACAAGATAGGTAAGGGGGAGAGGAGGTGGTGTGAGAAATGGGTTGAGTGGTTGTGGAGATTGGGGAGATGTTTGATGGGGATGTTCACCCTACGACAGTCAGATAAGAACTGAACAGTTTGTATAGAAAACTATGATAAGTATCTTCCAAGGGAGACTGCAATGTTTTCCAAAGTATATACCTTTTGTATGCATGATTTAAATCCTAAAATTAATATGTTTATATTTTCTCCTCTCTCAATCCCAACTTCAATATACAATGAATATGAGAGAGAGAGAGAGAGAGAGAGAGAGAGAGAGAGAGAGAGAGAGAGAGAGAGAGAGAGAGAGATAAAACCTTCGCCAACAGAATGAAAGGCTCCTCCTCTCAGTAAAGAGAATAGGGCACATGCCATCGGATTTTTCCCCCTCTCTCTGTCTCCTCCAACCCAGCTCTGTTATTAATCAGAACGACTGAAATCGTCATCATTCCGTTTGCCAAGCAAATCCTCATCTATCATTTCACAAAAGGAATGACTCCATTGCGCCGGAATACACACACACACACATACAAAGTGGAATGATTAGTGGGAGGGCAAAATCTCAGCGCTACCAGCTAAGTCAATATCGATATTTATCTTGAGAGCAATTGGAGGCACACCTTTTGTCTAGGAGGTCGATACTGTTTGCGAGGGTTAGAAACAAACGTATTTATAGAAAGGCTGCTCATACACGGTGTTTGCCAGGTTACTCTATTTTTATCATTCTGAAAGGTATACAAATCCAACCGCTGTTTGCAAACGTACCGTTCAGGCAAGGGGAGTATCCATTAAGAACAACTGATTGGGGAAGAGGTAAACATAATCATTCAGTTTCTACGGTAAAAGAACTGAAATTAATTTAGTCGCTGCAATGACGTTATCCAAAGCCTAGATGCAACCCACAGAGAGTTACCCTGCTCAATAACGTACTTTCTCCCTTTCATTTTTATTCAACATCTGCACTACAGTTTTTCTATAAAGGAGAAGGGGCTCAACAATTAATTGGGGAAAGGTTCAGTCATTGCAATCACGTTATTCAAAGCCTAGATGTAAGCCACAGAGAGTTATGCCAATCAATAACTTGCACCTTTTCCCTTTCATTTTTATTCAACATCTGCACCACAGTTCTTCCATACGGGAGAGGAGGCTCAACAATTCCTCCCTCTATTCTAACGTTTCCTTCTCTAGATACTCATCTCCTTTTCTATACATTCTGCAGAGATTCTACTTTATATATAACTTCTTATTCTGATACTCTACTCTCTAATCTCCTCTTCAATTCTCCCATTGTATTTACTCACAAATACCTACGCTAATCAACGCCATCCATACTTACATACAATATTCCATCTTTCTTGTTTCCATTTACCTTCACATGCTTGCTTACACTCACTCTAATTCACTCTCAACTTTTACCTCATTCAAACCCTTTCACTGGTCTCTGCAGCTTCTCTTTATTATCACCGGCTATATTCTATCATCTGCAAACGCAAGATACTCTGAAAACTAGTTACGAATTCTTTTATTAAAACATAAAATTGCACCAGCAATTCCTGCCCTTTACATGATTTCTCTCATACCTCCATTTACAAAGACTCAATAAATAAATAAATAAATAAATAAATAAAATAAATAAATAAATAAATAAAGAGCCATATACACAAGAGACAGCTTTGTCTCTGGCCTACTTTGCACTTTTATATTCTATCAAAAGCTTAATTTTCATATCAAAGATCTTTAATCGTTCTAAACCAAATACTTTCATTTGAAACGGTATCTGGAAAGCGTTAAATGTCACGATTAATTGGACATACCTAACGTCATTAGTTCGCTTGCTTCATTAAACCTTGGCAATTATCAGCAGTCTCTCTCTCTCTCTCTCTGGTCCCTTTCAACGAAATGCAATGAGACGAACACAAACTATTAATGTAAAGGACTTATGAAAAAGGTTCTCCCCACCCCCTATCTCTCTCTCTCTCTCTCTCTCTCTCTCTCTCTCATATTTCCTCAGCAGACCCGAGCTGTTAGTCCGTACGGAGAGCAAAAGTTTCCGCCGTATTGTTTGGGGATTCGCGAATGAATCTCACAAAGAAAAAAAAGCTTTTGACATTTTCGTCGGAAAATTACTTCCGATCACGTGGAAAATGAGCGAGTGAAATGTCCTTCCGGAGAACAGACATGTAAACGAGGTATACAGAGAGAGAGAGAGAGAGAGAGAGAGAGAGAGAGAGAGAGAGAGAGATATCTTTCCAAAATTCCTGTTAGTAGTTAGTGATGTGCATATTCTTGCATTTAGGTGAAAGGGACCAGTGAGAGAGAGAGAGAGAGAGAGAGAGAGAGAGAGAGAGAGAGAGAGAGAGAAACCTTTTTCATAAGTCCTTTACATTATTAGTTTGCACTGTTCATCTCATAGCATTTCGTTGAAAGGGATCAACTATGCACAAAATTACCCGACAACGGCAAATATCTTAACCCAAGTTACACTGACAGAAGAATTAAGTCATATCAAATGCACAACAGACCTTAATATTTCTCAAACACCCTTTTCCAGTCCGTTTAACCAAACAAGGTTTAAAAAATACTGCTTTTTTTTCACTCGCTCTGAACATACTTTACCATTTATATACTCAGTTCGAGTAGAACATCGTTGCCTTTTTCTCTCGCTCACATTGAGTTTTTATTTTCATTTTCTTTTTATTCGCGTCTTTAAATTAAAAAAAATATGCGAACGAGATTTTTCCCTGAGCTATTAAGCCTCACACACACTACAGTGTACAAGGCAAACAATTCTTTATATACAATTTTCATTCTGTTGCATGTTGCACTGCTTTCCATTTTTCATGGCACAAATATTGTTTTGCACTTCGAGTGATATGCTCTCTCTCTCTCTCTCTGTAAAGGAACAGTATGAAATTTTATGCGCTGAATAAAGGAAAACAAATCTTTAAACAATTTTCGTTCTGTTGCTTGTTGCACTTTTTCCAATTTTCATGGCACAAATATTGTTTTGCACCTCGAGTGATGTACACTTTCTTTCTCTCTCTCTCTCTGGTCCTTTTCAACGAAACGAATGAAGATGAACTTCGAAAACCACTAAAGTAAAGAACTTATGAAAAATATTCTCTCTCTCTCTCTCTGTAAAGGGAACAGTATGAAATTTTATTCCTTTAATAAAGACAAACAAATCTTTATATACAATTTTCATTCTGTTGCATGTTGCAATGTTTTCCATTTTTCATGGCACAAATATTGTTATGCACTTCGAGTGATATGCTCTCTCTCTCTCTCTCTCTCTCTCTGTAAAGGAACAGTATGAAATTTTATGCGCTGAATAAAGGTTGAGCAAAATACCGCGGGATTTGCCCGACTGATGGAAACTTGCAAAAATGCCACTGAAATACTTTTGCCAGTGAAAGGATACGTTTTTGAAATATGAATTGAAGGACTCTCATTTTTTTTGCTTTACCCAAAATAAATTCGACTTCATAATATATATTTTTTTAAAACTGCGTATGCTACTACTCGTTTTAAGTAAAAATCAATAAAAGCTTATAGTTTATTGTAATGTACTCTTAAAGCATGAAGAGTTTTCAAGGAAAACGAAAGCAAGAACAGAATTCTAAAGCTTTTTCGAATTCATAATAATTAAAAAAAACTGCGTGTGCTGTTTATCCTTTAAAAAAAAACACACAAGAAAAGCTTATACTTTATTGCAACGTAGTCTTAAAACATATGGGGTTTTAAAAGGAATAGGAAAGCAAGAAAAGAATTCTAAAGCCTAGCAGTACATGTAACGAGACTCGCCTAAAAGGACGGCGATCAGAATGCGAGCAATTGCCAAAACGGCCAGGAAAAAGAGGTGGCTTGTCTGGTGTTACAAGGACGACCGACAGAAGGGAAACAGTGTCTTCTTAAACACAATGGAATTCATTATCAGGGAGGAGCGACAGTCTGAATCTTTGTTTTATGGAAGAGTTAATTAAATAATTATTTTTGCTACGTCATCATTTTCCTTGAATGATTATTTCTGCTCCACCATTATTCGCTCTCTCTCTGTGCATGTGTGTTTACTAATCTTAATTTCTATTTGCTTTCACCTCTCTTTATTATAGTCCTGACTCTCCCTTTGATTTGCGGCGATATATATATATATATAGTATATATATATATATATATATATATACTATATATATATATATATATATATATATATATATGAGATCAAGGACCTCTCTTCCTCTTTTAAAAAAGGTTCTTTTATTAGAATGTTAAAAATGCTTTTCATACGCCCTAAAGATAAACAATAGTATTAGCTATTTTTTTTAATTTTTAAATTTATTTTTTAGAATGCTTTCGGACATAAGTTATCATAACGTGGCCTCAGGTAATTGTTTATTTATATAATTTTGAAAAATACCTTTTTCTTTAACGCCCCTTTCAGCCATTTTATCTTTTTGTTTACTTTATGTCTCTATATGTTGGAAGGAGAGAGAGAGAGAGAGAGAGAGAGAGAGAGAGAGAGAGAGAGAGAGAGAGAGAGAGAGAGAGAGAGAGAGAGAGAGAGCATTTAACCTTACACGCTGCTTTTATTAATCAGGCATTTCACATTGGTCATTTTACGGCAGGCACAAAAGTTGTTTTGCACTGTACCGAAATAGCTCATAAATTTTCCCTCTTATCTACTTTTTGTTTTCAAATCAATTACTTAGAGAGAGAGAGAGAGAGAGAGAGAGAGAGAGAGAGAGAGAGAGAGAGAGAGAGAGAGAGAGAGAGAGAGGTCCGTTCTCTCCCTGCCATTACACAAGGCATTTACCGATGACCTTTGAAAAGAAATATCAGACTCTGGCGTTCATCAATCGTTGCTTACTACTCCCGCAATGTTTATGGATTAAATATCTCATTTGTCGCGGAAACTGTATTACAGAACTTACACGAGATTATTTCATACGTATAGAACAGGACAGAATGGAATACAGAATTTAGGCCAAATGCCATGCGCTGGTACCTATGAGGTCATTCAGAGCTGAAACGGAAATTAACAGTAATAAGGTTTGGAAGGTGTAACAGGAGGAAAACCCCGCAGTTGCACTCTGAAACAATGTTGATGGAGAGTGTGGAAAGGAAGATGGAAGAAAGAGTATATGAATGGAGGTAAAGTAAAAGGAATGAAAGGGGTTGCATACAGTGCAACTCGTGAGGTACACTGACGGCGCTACCCCCTTACGGAAGTTGTCAAGTATTTACCCATCGGGATGGCAGATTCATTGTTTAATTGAAACGACAAGGAGATACTGAGACGACGAAGTGTGCGAGAGAGAGAGAGGAGAGAGAGAGAGAGAGAGAGAGAGAGAGAGAGAGAGAGAGCTGGCCAACCAATTTCCCTACCGGGCACGTACCTTCGTTGCTGCCTGTATTGCTTGCACACGCACAGCCTTATGTCGAGGTGATCAGGGCTACTCTTGGACGGTGTCCCGCCTCAGGGTCACAAAGGGGTCCAGCGTGAGTGAGAAGGTTGAGTCCCCAAGTGTTTGATAACCGTCGATCTGCATGTTTTTTTTTTTTTTTTTTTAACACCCCACGAGGGAAAAGTTGCATTCTTTAACGATTTAGTTATCACTATGTCATACTGAAAAACCCCCTCCCCGAATACTCCTTCCCCTACCGTCATCCTAAACTCTCTTTTAAGGGGATGTTGAATTTGGGACAGTTTAAATGTTTGTTGCTGAAAACAGTGCATTACATTACAATCTTTTGCGGCAACAGACATTTTAGTTCTTCATTGAGGAGTGGGTAGAAATATGGCTAGCACGCTAAGTTGGCACAGCGTTCGACTCCCGACCGGCGAATGAAGAATTAGACGAATTTATTTCTGGTGATAGAAATTCATTTCTCATAAATGTGGTTCAGATTCTACAACAATAGTAGGTCCCGTTGCTGTAACCAATTGGGTCTTAGCACGTAAAATAGATCTAATCCTTCCAGCCTGCTCTTCTAGAGCTGTTAATCAGCTCAGTGGTCTGAATTAAACTAAGGTATATCAGCTGGTTGCAAATGTTATGCATTTGTTTGTACTGTCTAAAATTCTCATATCACTTATTTTTTACCGGAAAGATTAGTTAAAGGCTACGGCTATGGAATATAGAATTTAGGACAAAGGCCAAGCGCTGGGACCTATGGGGTCATTCAGCACTGAATGGAAAACTGAGATTAAAAAGGCTTTAAAGGTGTAACGGGAGGAAACCTCGCAGTCGCACTCTCAAACAATATTGATGGATAGGTGGAAAGGAAGACAGAAGAAAGAGAATATGAACGGAGGTACAGCAAAAGGAATGAAAGGGGTGGCAAAGAACCTAAAGTAATACATACAGCAAACCGCGTGAGGTGCACTGACGGCACTATCTCCTTACGGGGAAAAGCTGCGGCTATGCTCTTCTTGAATGTTATAAATAACTAAAATCAAATAACATGGTAGTAGAAATAGAGTATCTGTTATATAGTCTTACTCAACCTTTTTAAAGAAATTCATCTGATTTATAACAGACTCCAGGGAATATCATGACCAAAGCTTAATATTAGTTAATTAAATAAATAATTGTGATAGCTGTGAACAGAACTAACATTTTCTTTTTTGATATAATTGGAAGAAGCCGAGAGTTCCGAGAATTCAAGATAAAAGAATCGTACTTAGAACACTCCTCTCTCTCTCTCTCTCTCTCTCTCTCTCTCTCTCCCAGTGTTTTCTGCGTCTTTCTGGGTGTACTGAGAATTTTCTGTCAAAAATCTTTCTTAATTATTTTTCGAGGAAAGCTGCAACTACAATATTCTCAGCAGATTCGCATGTTTTGAAATATCTCGAGAAGGAAATTTTTATTAACAAAACTTCGATCGAAAACTTTGGTTGCTCTGAAAGGTCTCTTTTTGAAACTGACTGGAAAATAAAGAATATTTTACAAGAGCGAATGTTGTTGGTCCAATGTGGGTGTTGTCAGGAATGCTATCTGATGTTTTAGCCAACGGCAAATGAAGTGGAGGCAAGAATGATTAAACCATGACAATCAATGACCTTTTAGAGAGAGAGAGAGAGAGAGAGAGATTTACAAGCTGAAATGGAGAGAGAAAAAGTAAGCTATGAGAGAGAGAAAGAGAGAAAGAGTCGGTTACAAGATGAAATGAAGAGAGAAAAAGTAATCTATGAGAGAGAGAGAGAGAGAGAGAGAGAGAGAGAGAGAGAGAGAGAAGAGTAACAAAAAAACATAATATAAATGAGAGGAAAATACTGTACTTTTATACTGAGGAACTAACGGCTCAATTCGGCATAGAGAAAAATATATTAATAATAATAATATTCATGGCCAAAAACCAATGACTGAATATTTATTTCCACCTGGTGTTAGTTAGCATTCTTATTACTAGCCCCCTCGGCTTCTTTCTGCATACAGAATAATAATAATAATAATAATAATAATAATAATAATAATAATAATAATAATAATAATATTCATAGCCAAAAAGCAGTATGTCTGAATTATTTATTTTTACCTTGTCTTAGCATTTTTATTCCCAACCCTCTTGGCCTCTTTCTGCATCGATAATAATAATAATAATATAATAATAATAATAATAATAATAATAATAATAGTATTTATAGCCAAAACCAATATCTCTGAATTATTTATTGTAGCTTTGCCTTGGTATTTTTATTCCCAACCCACTCGGCCTCCCTCTGCACAGATGATAATAATAATAATAATAATAATAATAATAATAATAATAATAATAATAATAATAATAATAATAATAATAGCCAAAACCAATATATCTGAATTATTTATTGTCGCTTTGCCTTAGTTAGCACTTTTATTCCCAACCCCCTCTGCCTTCTTTGGTCGAGACAACTTTATCGTCAACAAAAATAAACCAACAGATATAAACCCGGGGTTTAACATTCACGACTTTGGTTTGCAAATCACCTTTTCGCGTGGACTATTCCACCAGAATCCTTGTCACCGCGGGATCGGAATACATAGAAGTATTAATATTTAGTGTAGTTCAATGCATCCTGGCCCCTTGCGAGATCTGCAGAGGATTAACCTGAGCAAAGAACCTTAAGAGATTATCTACACCCCGGGACACAGGAATGGAGAAATTAAAAGACTTGTGTGTTAATTACATATATGCTTGTCACGGGCACCGAGTACAAAGAACCTTAAGGGATTATCCACAAGAATGGGGAAATTAAAAGACCTGTGTGTTATTTAATACACTTATTTGTCCATGTCTCCTGTTATGGATTTCGTTGTATTAAATATACACCAAGCTTATATATTCACGAATTGTTTCATACCTTCAATGACAACGTACTCATGCAAACGCCCCGGAATACAATAGTGGAGAAATTAAAAGACTTGTGTGTTACTTAAATAAGCATACTTTGTCCCGGGAACCTGTTATGGATGACGTTTGATTAAATCAACGCAGAAAACCTTAAGGGATTACCTCCAAGAATGGAGGAATTAAAAGACTTGTGTGTTACTTACAAACACTTGCTTGTTCCGGGCACCTGTTATGGAGTTCGTTTTATTAAATCAACGCAGAAAACCTTAAGGGATTACCTACAAGAACGCAGGGATTAAAGATTTATATTTTACTTATATACACTTACTTGTCGCGGGCACGTGTTAGGGACTTCGTTTTATTAAATCTACACCAACCGTACGTATTCCATTTCCACGAATTGTTTTATACCTTAAATAAACAACGTACGCATACAATACGGTTGAATCTTCCTCTGCTTTAGGATTGTTTTCTAAGCCTCTGTCTTTATAATACAAAATGGTTGAACGAAATGCCCCCTGAGCTAATGTACTAAGCCTTGAACACAACAGGGCGTTCGCTTGCGTGTAAAATGCACACAAATCTCCTTATGCATTTTTCCTTTCGCTGTGTTTCACTATTTCCCATTTTTCAGGGCACAAATATCTCTCGGCAATTCGACTCTTTCTCTCTCTCTCTCTCCAAGCATAGAATGAACAATAATATGAAGTTTAATTCGTTGAAAAAAAGCTGGACAATATGTCATCGATTTGCTACTAAGAGATATAAAACAATTATATATATATAATATATATATATATATATATATATATATATATATATATATATATATATAGTATATCTATATATGTTATATTTATGCGTATATAAATATATATATATATATATATATATATATATATATATATATATACAAAATAATGTTTTTATTATCTCTTAGTCTAGCAAATCAGTCATATTTCATTCAGCCTTTATTCAACAGAATATATATATATATATATATATATATATATATATATATATATATATATATATATATATATATATATATATATATATATATATATATATATATTTGGGTGCGTGTAACTACGTGCAAATAAACTAACACTAACCTTATTTCAAGGAGAACATTTGAATATATTCAACTTTACTTAAAATATTTACCTAAAAGTCTGGTTCATCTTTGTCAAGAGTGGAGAAACTGTCTCACTAACCGCAGCTAAATGAATTTTGTAAACTCACTTTCCAAGTTCCATTTTATGTTATTCTTACAAAATTATATTTGAGAATTATATAAGGGGAAATATCATCACGATATTTCCTCTTTACTAAACTGCGACGAAAAAGGTGTTCAAGTCTAACAAATATTCAGACATAATTTCCAAGATGTTACTTACGGAATATAGCAATAAAGAATTTAGGTCAAATGCCAAACGCTGGGACCTATGAGGTCATTCAGGGCTGAAAGGGAAACTGACAGTAATAAGGTTTGAAAGGTGTAAGAGGAGGACAACCTCGCAGCTGCACTGTGAAACAATTGTTAGGTTAGGAGAGGGTGGAAAGTCGGATGGAAGATAGAATATGAACAGGGGTACAGTAAAAGGAATGAAGAGGTTGCAGCTGCAGACCCTTAAGTAAATGCCTACAGTGCACCGCGTGAGGTGCACTGACTGCACTAACCCCCCTTCCTTATAAGGAAGATGTTACTTATTGCCTGACGGGTTATATTTATAGCAATAACCCACAAGATTCCTGTGTATAACTTGTTTACTTATAAATGTTTACATATTACTTTAATCTCGAGTACGGTTTATAGCAATGATATGACAGCTGATATTTATGGCAAGGACACTGAATTTCCATCATATTACAAAATACAACCGTCAACGTTCTCCAATTTTTCCTTTATGAACGAG
>NC_089793.1:25237823-25345323 GCF_040412425.1 Macrobrachium rosenbergii | reverse complement strand
TCTGTCTGAAGAACGGAATGTTAAAGTATGCTGAGCTGATTAACAGCTCTCCTAGGGCTGGCCCGAAGGATTAGGCTTATTTTACGTGGCTCAGAACCAATTGGTTACCTAGCAACGGGACCTACAGCTTATTGTGGAATCTGAACCACATTATAGAGAGAAATGAATTTCTATCACCAGAAATAAATTCCTCTAATTCTTCGATAGCCGGCCGGAGACTCGAACTCAGGCCTAGCGAGTGCTAGCCGACAACTCTACCGACTCTCCCAACGAAGAACTTGAAGAACGGAATGGAATATAAAATTTAGACCAAAGGCAAAGCGCTGGGACCTATGAGGTCACACAGCGCTGAAAGTGAAATTGAGAGTAAAAAGGGGTTAAATGTTTAACAGGAGGAACACCTCGCAGTTACATTATGAAACAACTGTTATGAGAGGGTGGAAAACAACATAGAAGAAAGAGAATATGAACGGAGGTACAGTACAAGGAATGAAAGGGGCTGCAGCTAAGGGCCGAAGGGACACTGCAAAGAACCAGAAGTAATGCCTACAGTGCACCGCGTGAGGTGCACTGACGGGACTACTTGAAAAGATAATTAAAAGTTGGGAGGGAAATGGGATGCTGGCTGAAGCTTCCACCTGAAAAGGAATCCGGTGGCAAGCTTACTGCTTCAGAGACACGCTTCTTTTTAAGCACAAATATGGCCAGTAATTTCCTAAATTGGTGAACCAGATTAATAATTGACGATCTCTGAATTAAACTGTGCAATGCAAATAACACCAAAATACTGATCATGTAAAGCAAGTGACAAATGTTTCTTTTACGTGTATCACCACATTTACCGTGTATTTTTACATTTTGTCTTTAAATATGATGACTTTATCTTATACCAAATGGTCATATATTTAACTGAATAATTCGAAAGAATTCCGTTCATCGGCATTATCAGAAATATTCGAAACTTTCACTCTTACAAAAGCACCGAGTTTTATTTTTACGAATACATAACACAGAAAGTTTTATGTATAAGATCCAACAATACCCTTTAGCTTCTAATCGTGATTCCTATCTGCCAGTCATGAATTAATAAACCAATTTTCATCCATTTATAAGGACACGTACTTTTGAAGGAGGAAACATTTTCAGTTCTGAAAGCTTTGTTTCCCAGTGGTAATCCATTCAATGTAAAAGATAAGTGATTTAAACGCCAAGGCCCAAAAAACAATTGCAGTGCTTTCACGTCCACACACACATACACATGCGCAGACACACACACAAAAACACACAAATGTCTACTAGAACGTGAGATCATACACAAACAAGAACTTGTCTCTACACAGCAAATAAATACACACAAAACCACGAACGACTAATATTCCCGTAATATGAAAATGTTCGAATAAGGGTAAACACAACGATGTTCTCGTGTGTGTGTGTGTGCAGAACACAAACCAACAGCTCAGAAGGACATTCTAAATAGCTGTATGTTTTAGTGAGCGTGTTCAGAATTGCAAAATTCCTTGAAAATTTCATTAGGTCTATTCACGAAGGTCAAGATTTTTGCTCGACTCACGAATGTTTCAAAAGCATGGAGGAATTGCTCTTTCAATGCGCCTCCACTAAAGGCTCATTCTTTCTGCCTCCCTTTTTCTCTTCCCTTCTCGACCTGTGAATGATTCACATCTCCCTCTCAGAAGTGAAACGAGACCCTAAAGTGTTCTTGTAACAGATTAAGCTTTTTGGTCACCATTCCGTTTTTGAAAGCAAAAACACCAAACTATGATTCCCGGAATATATTCGATGAACAATGTTCATTCTCACAATACGTCTAAATTCACAGGCAAGGACAGACACATACGCACATATGTAAATATATATATATATACATACTGATATATACACACATATATATACTGTATATATATACACACATACATATACTGTACATACAAACATACTTACATACATACATATATAATCGTCATCCTGACGCTACAACAACGTCAAAAATCAAAATAACTTATTTAATAAGAATAATGTTAGTAAATAAATTTGATAAGCAAATACCCAAACATCAAGTCAGAGCTAACATTTCCATTTTCTTTAGAAAATCATTTCCCTTGCCTTAAAAAATCCTCAATAATCTGCATGAAGAGAAATAGAAAAAAGATAAAAAATGACAAATGCAACATTAAGATTAATGGAACAATGAGAATACTGAATAGAGCACGACCAATAAATAATTATTTTTTCCTTTCAAGATCTCTCAAACGGAATGAATTGCGAGATAATAAACAAGGGGGTATGCAAATCTGCAACGGTAAATTACACTCTATTCGTCTTATTCCACTGTTATCAACTGACGTCTCTAATGTGGGAGAAAAATAGAAAAATAAAAATGAAATTATGCTGAAATGTCACAACAGCATTGTCGATTTAGTTCGGGGAATGTAGGACACTTCCTTTGGAGAGATGCCGTTGAAATGTCAACCCACAACATATGAAGTTACATTCACTTACTTGCTTTTAAAAAGAGAGAGAGAGAGAGAGAGAGAGAGAGAGAGAGAGAGAGAAATTACAAGCTGAAAAGGAGAGAGAGACTGTCAGTTACAAGATGAAATGGAGAGAGAAAAGGTAATCTACGATAGAGAGAGAGAGAGAGAGAGAGAGAGAGAGAGAGAGAGAGAGAGAGAGAGAGAGAGAGAGAGAGAGCATTACAGGCTGAAATGGAGAGAGAAAAAGTAATCCATGAGAGAGAGAGTGAGTCAGTTACAATATGAAATGGAGAAAGGAAAGGTAATGAGAGAGAGAGAGAGAGAGAGAGAGAGAGAGAGTGAGAGAGAGAGAGTCGATTACAAGATGAAATGGAGAGAGAAAAGGTAATCTACGAGAGAGAGAGAGAGAGAGAGAGAGAGAGAGAGAGAGAGAGAGAGAGAGTCAGTTACAAGATGAAATGGAGAGAGAAAAGGTAATCTACAAGAGAGAGAGAGAGAGAGAGAGAGAGAGAGAGAGAGAGAGAGAGAGAGAGAGAGAGACCAGATGAATTCCCAGTTCACTTGGAGCGATTAAAGAGACGAATTTAGAATTTCATACAATATCTGACTTCCGCTTCAAGTTACACATGTAAATGAAACAGTATTTTATTTCTAGGTTTTTAGAGTTCAAGTTATCAGCTTACCACGCGTCAAAAGACTTACAATGAAAAGGATGAGAAATGAGCTTGGGATAAATAGCTATTTATATACACTCTCTCTCTCTCTCTCTCTCTCTGCCTCTCTCTCTCTCTCTCTCTCTCTCTCTCTCTCTCTCTCCCTTGCCAACTTGATGGCAATGATGAAAAGATGATTCTGTACTACTTCACATGAAGGAAAGTGGGAATGAATTAAAAAATTACGATACAAACTCAAATGAACACCATATTCTTTGGAAACTTGAATTTCAAGTCAGTGGCCCCTGTGGTGGTCTTGTTCCATA
Source organism: Macrobrachium rosenbergii (assembly GCF_040412425.1). Taxonomy (NCBI): domain Eukaryota; kingdom Metazoa; phylum Arthropoda; class Malacostraca; order Decapoda; family Palaemonidae; genus Macrobrachium; species Macrobrachium rosenbergii. Next base: position 25,341,849 of record NC_089793.1, on the reverse strand, counting down.
TGAATAGGGTTCATCTCCTGAATAATAATAATAATAATAATAATAATAATAATAATAATAATAATAATAATAATAATAATAATAATAATAATAATAATAATAATAATACGCCTACAACCAACTTGGTTGGTACAACCAGCAATCCTGTACCACAAAACTACTTGCCCTAAGCTTTAAGCAATACCCTATATTTAACAGTTATACAAATGTAATATACCTTCCATAATAAAATATCATATTTACCGACCACCGCAATGAAAACAAACGCCTTTATAACAGCATTTCTCTCAACCAAAAATTTATATGAAAAGATATTTTTAAACTACTGACCTTGTCCGAAGTCCAGGTCTACATACATACATCATTAATGGGTTGTGTGTTTTTGTTACTTATGTGGTGTTCTTGGTCGGCTTCATTAACGTTACTGTTTTTACCTTGCCTCTTGAATTTTTAATGATTTTCTCCTTCAAAATTTATGTTTGTATAAATATATAAATATGTACCTCTATATATTTAATATATACATATCTATAAATATTTATAAATATATATATACATTATATATACATATATATATATATATATATATATACATATATATATATATATATATATATTATATATATATATAGTATACACATTATAATATATATATAAATATGTGTGTGTGCGCGTGATTCACAAAACTTTATACCACAGACTCTAAATTTAAAGAATATTTTTCGCATTTACGAGCACAAAATACGAGGCCTGAATCGACGTTTAATGCAAGAGGCGCTTTAATAAATCCCAGCTGATACAGTGAGATCAAAATACACCATAAAGTGCAACGGAAGGAAAGGGAAGGGAAAGAGGATTATTTATTCATCTGCAAAACCATGAATCACTTTCGCGTGATGTACAATCCAAGGAGAGAGAGAGAGAGAGAGAGAGAGAGAGAGAGAGAGAGAGAGAGAGAGAGAGAGAGAGAGAGAGAGAGAGAGAGAGAGAGAGACGAATGCTAAAAAGTAATATGATTATATATATATATATATATATATATATATATATATATATATATATATATATATATATATATATATATATATATGTAGAGAGAGAGAGAGAGAGAGAGAGAGAGAGAGAGAGAGAGAGAGAGAGAGAGAGACGGATGCTAACTGGTAATATATTAGAGAGAGAGAGAGAGAGAGAGAGAGAGAGAGAGAGAGAGGAGTGAACGATAAAAATGTAATATAATTATCATTCATAACTCAACCACTGCAGGAAAGATTGTCATGATAAATTATGCAAATGTACCCAAGTTCGGTACCTGATTTTTTTCCTCTCCCCACAATAAATCTTCACTGAATTGCAGAGACGCAAAATTTGAAAGAAATTTAATTTTATAGATCAAATCTCGAGCTGCGTCGACTTCCGGATATTATGGCGTTGTTCTTTGTCTGTCTGTCTGTCTGTTTCCCCCCATCCCCCCTCAACCCGCTCCCTCCCTTAATTCATGAACACTCCCCCCTCCCCCCTTTCCACTCCCTTTATCTACATGCCCTTCCTTCTCCCTCTCCATCTCTTATGCGCCACGTTCAATATAATTACCTATTCAACCCGTATTGCTTTGCACTACTTTCGATATCACTGTACAAATTATGACAATTCCTGCTTTTCCCTCAACAGGATGGAATTGGAACATAGAATTTAGGCCAATGGCCAAGCGCTGGAACCTATGAGGTCATTCAGCGCTGAAACGGAAATTGACAGTAAGAAAGTTATAAATGTGTAACAGGAGGAAAACCTCGCAGTTGCACTATGAAACAATTGTTAGGAGAGGGTGGAAAGTCACATGGAAGAAAGCGAATACGAACGGAGGTACAGTAAAAGGAATGAAAGAGGTTGCAGCTAGGGACCGAAGAGACACTGCTAAGAATATTGAGTAATGCCTACAGTGCACCCCGTGAGGTGCACTGATTCCACTATCCCCCTACGGAGCTCAACAGCGATGCTTCTGCTCTGAAGGTGAGAGGCTTTTGTATTCCTTCCAGTTACTAAGGAATAAGAAAAAAAAAAAAAACACCATACTGGGATACAACTGCTTAATTTTTCAACACCAAACTGGGATACAACTGATTAATTTTTCAACACCAAGCTGGGATACAACTGCTTAATTTTTAACACCAAACTGGGATACAAGTGCTTAATTTTTAACACCAAACTGGGATACAACTACTTAATTTTTCAACGCCAAACTGGGATACAACAGCTTAAATTTTCAACACCAAACTGGAATACAATTACTCAATTTTTCACCACCAAACTGGGATACAACTACTTAATTTTTCAACACCAAACTGGAATACAACTGTTTAATTTTTCACCACCAAACTGGGATACAATTGCTTAATTTTTCAACACCAAACTGGGATACAACTGAGATACAACTACTTAATCTTTCAACACCAAACTGGGATACAACTGCTTAATTTTTCAACACCAAACTATGTTACAATTGCTTAATTTTTAAACACAAAACTGGGAAACAATTACATCATTTTTCAAGCGTATTTTCCTGACTTGTGAGCAGTGAATTATGATTATATTACTTCTCGGGAGTTCCCCTTTCCCTTCCTCTCCTCTAAATCTCTCACTGACTTGGACTTCATGCGAAAGCAATTTATGGGATTTCTTATTGATAATAATTCCTCTCTTTCCCTTCTCTCCGCACTTAATTAGTGGTGTATTCTGACTGGCCAGGAAAAAACATGATACACATCGCAGATATATAATACCAATTATATGATAATACATAAATATATACTAAATATACACGGTGCATAATATACAGATATATGAATGACCTGGTGAAATTCACTATGACACAAATGCATTACAAATGCTTACAAAAATGGACAGGTTCCTAAATGCAAAGTTTAGTTTAACTCCGCGGCATGCACTCCACTTTAAACACTTATAATTCTGTGAACTAAAAGACGAACACTTATTCTTCTGGATGTCTGAACCAACAATAATCACGCCACCTGAAGGAAGGAAGGAGATTATTATTATTATTATTATTATTATTATTATTATTATTATTATTATTATTATTATTATTATTATTATTATTATTATTCAGATGATAAACCCCTAATCATATGGAATAAGCCTACAGGGGCCATTGGCTTGAAATTCAAGCTTCCAAAAGACTATGGTGTTCATCTGAGTGAAATTACAGAAGACAACAGGAAATACTGAAAGATTAATTATTAGAAGAGAGAGAAAAAAAGAATAAATAATTATCATAATTATTATTATTATTATTATTATTATTATTATTATTATTATTATTATTATTATTCAGATGATAAACCCCTATTCATATGGAATAAGCCTACAGGGATAGGGATACAGCTGGTATACAACTGCTTAATTTTAACACCAAACTGGGATACAATTGCTTAGTTTTTAACACCAAACGGGGATGCAACTACTTAATTTTTCAACACCAAACTGGGATACAACAGATTAAATTTTCAACACCAAACTGGGATATAATTGCTTAATTTTTCAACACCAAACTGGGATACAACTGCTTAATTTTTCAACACCAAACTGGGATACAACTGAGATACAACTACTTAATTTCTCAACACCAAAATGGGATATAACTACTTAATTTTTCAACACCAAACTAGAATACAATTGCTTAATTTTTAAACACAAAACTGGAAAACAATTACATCATTTTTCAAGCGTATTTTCCTGACTTGTGAGCTGTGAGCAGTGAATTATGATTATATTACTTCTCAGGAGTTCCCCTTTCCCTTCCTCTCCTCTAAATCTCTCACTGACTTGGACTTCATGCGAAAGCAATTTATGGGATTTCTTATTGATAATAATTCCTCTCTTTCCCTTCTCTCCGCACTTAATTAGTGGTGTATTCTGACTGGCCAGGAAAAAAACATGATACACATCGCAGATATATAATACCAATTACATGATAATACATAAATATATACTAAATATACACGGCGCATAATATACAAATATATGAATGACCTGGTGAAATTCACTATGACACAAATGCTTTACAAATGCATACAAAAATGGACAGGTTCCTAAATGCAAAGTTTAGTTTAACTCCGTGGCATGCACTCCACTTTAAACACTTATAATTCTGTGAACTAAAAGACGAACACTTACTCTTCTGGATGTCTGAACCAACAATAATCACCCCACCTGGAGGAAGGAAGGAGATTATTATTATTATTATTATTATTATTATTATTATTATTATTATTATTATTATTATTATTATTCAGAAGATTAACCCCTATTCATATGGAATAAGCCTACAGGGGCCATTGGCTTGAAATTAAAGCTTCCAAAGAATATGGTGTTCATCTGAGTGAAGTTACAGAAGACAATAGGAAATACAGAAAGAAGAGATCAATTATCAGAAGAGAGAGAGAGAAAAAAATAAATTAATACATACATAGACAAAAATATAAATAAATTATTAAAATACAATAAATTCCTAATGGATACTGCAAAGGACATAGATTACAGATGAACAAATCACTAACGAAGACGTAAGTAAGACAAAACATAACGACTTGTATCTCAAAATAAATAAATGACTGAAAAAAACAGTAAAAGCAAAAGAAAGGAGAACTCAGATTACGAAAGTAATTGGACAAAGGTATTGAGAAACTTGGGTCTTGTAAGGACGTGGGTTATGACGTCACCAACCTACGCAAGGCAGCTAATTCTGGCATCTGGGATGAGATATGGCCTGGATGCCACAATCGGTTACGTAAACCACAAATGAAAGGACAGGTTGATGTGGGTGATATATAGCTTATGATTCCTACTGTCGGTGTCTTTATGGCAATAATGATGTCTATTTGTGGAAAGAGTAAGTGGGCGTGTACACGTTCGTAACTACACACACGCACACATGTATATATGTGTGTGTATGTGTCTATGTATATAATATATATATATATATATATATATATATATATATATATATATATATATATATATATATATATATATACTGTATATATAAATAGATTTATGTATACATGTATATCATGTCTATTTGTGGAAAGAGTAAGTGGGCGTGTACATGTTCGTAACTATACACACACGCACACACATATATATATGTGTGTATATATAATATACATACATATATATATATAAATAGATTTATGTATACATATATATATGCATTTATATATATATATATATATATATATATATATATATAATTGTATAATATATATATATATATATATATATATATATATATATATATATATATATATATATATATACATACATACATACATACACATACTCAATGAAGCATTCACAACATCACCCAATTAAAATCTGCCAAACACATCAACAGAGTACATCATGAGCTGCACAACACAAGCGGACGGACCTTCAAAATTCCATCAGCCAAAGCTTCGTGCATAAATGAAAAACAAAAACAAATAATAAATTACGCTAATGACTTCGCTTTCCCGGGAGCCATTCATTCGGCTCAAATATTAAACACCGCATGTTTCGGGTATTCCACCGAACGGATTAAAAATTAACGATTTAAACGAAGGTAAACAAGGGTTGCTTTTCATCATTAAGCAATTAAAGGCATTATTCATCGGAGCGTGGAGACTCGACTCCACTCTCTCCCTCTGTTTTAATGACTTAATTACATTTTTATCTATTTATTTGTTAAATTGTTTATTTTTTTCTTTTTTAATAAGCTATCTCATTCTGTATTCTCCTTTACCTTCTGTTACTTCTTCCTAATGAACACCATATTCTTTGGAAGCTTGAATTTCAAGTCAGTGACCCCTTGTTTCATATGAATAGGGTTCAACTTCTGAATAATAATAATAATAATAATAATAATAATAATAATAATAATAATAATAATAATAATAATAATAATAATAATAATAATAATAATAATAATAATATCAGTTCGTGACTACAAAGCGCAGGAATGGGATAAATTAAAAGGTTTGAAAGATAACGAATGGGAAGAAGTGTGATATATTAACCAGCTCATATGTCAAACCTAAATTTTGTTGGTGTTGGACAGGCAAATGTCTTTCAGGATACTCTTTATTCTGTGCCCCAGGGCACGATTTCTGGCATCTTTGGGCATCCAGACTGTACCCAGTAATCTGATCGACTCTGAGGTCAATTGAAAGTCACATGAACAAGTTTGATTTAAATTTCGCCATCAATACTGCCTACTTAGAATATAGAATAGAGAATAGAATTTCGGCCTAAGACCAAGCGCTGAGATCTATGAGGTCATTCAGCTCTAAAAGAGAAGTTAACAGTAAGAAGGTGTGAAAGGTGTAACAGGAGGCAAACCTCGCAGTTGCAATATGAATCAATTGTTAGGAGAGAGTGGAAAGTCAGATGGAAGAAAGAGAATTCGAACGGAGGTGCAGTAAAATGAAGGAAAGAGGTTGCAGCTACGGGCCAAAGGGATGCTGCAAAGTAATGCCTACGGTGCACCTCGTGAGGTGCACTGACAGCACTAACCCCCTACGGGGAGTACTGCCTACTTGGTGTATACATTTTGCGGCAACATGCTGAAAAATACCTGAACATATAGTCCCAATTTTTGGTATGTGTCGAATTCACGTACTGGGGTGAATTGAAAGTCACTTGAATAAGTGTGACTTTAATTTTGGCACCAATGCTGACTACTTCGTGCATACACTTTGCGGCAACATGCTGAAAGATGCCTAAAAATATCGTCCCATCTTTGGCAGTGTCGAATATGCATTTTTTGAATTAGCCGAGTTATCTGCGTCGACGGTGATTTTGTCACTGACCTCCTGTTTTAGCTAAGTATCGAGTGCGTCTCTCTCACCATACATCCTGGACAGTGAAAGAGAGACAGACTTAATATTACTTTCCTGACAAAAGAGGTCAATGATAAAAGATGCAGATAACTAAAGAAATTGCAAAAATGCATATCCGACACTTTGCCAAAAAATGGGACCATATTTTCAGGCATCTTTCAGCATGTTGCCGCAAAATGTATGCACGAAGTAGTCAGCACTGATGGCAAAATTGAAGTCACACTTATTCATGTGACTCAATTCACCTCAGTAGTTATATTAGACACTTTGCCAAAAAATAGGACGAAATGATCGTGTGACATCTCTATCTAAAAGGGAGATCCAGTACCTAACTCAATCAATCAAGTAAGGCAGAGAAAGACAGGGATCTAACCTCTATCCAGGTGGGGCACCATTTGGAAATATGACAGAAATCTGGCTGATTAAAACATATTCTGACCTAGGTCGCACAGACTCCATCTCCTAATAATTCGTCCCTAGTTTGACAAACTGGCGTAAGCCATTTTTTCCCCACTCTGAGAAAATAGGCTTCAAAGAATAGAATAGAATATAGAATTTAGGCCGAAGGGTCAAGCGTTGGAACGGAAACTGACAGTAAGAAGGTTTGAAAGCTGTAACAGGAGGCAAACCTTGCAGTTGCACTATGAAACAACTGTTAGGAGACGGTGGAAAGTAAGATGGAAAGAGAATATGAACGGAGGTACAGTAAGAGGAATGAAAGAGGTTGCAGCTAGGGGACGATGGGACGCTACGAAGAACCTTAAGCAATGCCTACAGTGCACCGCATGAGGTACACTGACGACACTCCCTCCCTACGGGCAAATAGGCTTCAAAGAATTTGGTATCATTCAGAGCTTCTAATCAGCCCATTTCCAGTGGAAATTTTGTTGGAAAATCAGACAACACAGACAGCTTAAGTGTTGATATGTTACAGAGAACCAAAAACTGAGACACTTTGACTGGAAAACTTAAAAACTAAAAAAAAAAAAATAAAAAAAAAAAAAAATGGATACACCAGTTCGTCAAAACAGGGCAATTTCCTTTGGCGATTTCATTTGCTGTAACGGCTTCGAAAACAGCGGCGTCCTCCCTTTGGCGAGGTGACCTCATTTCTCCCAAGGTCATTTACTGATTAAATGCAAATGGCACGCCGTCAGAAGAGCTGAAACACCCGAGTGTCTCAGGCCTCATTGTGACCGATTACCATCCGCACCAGATCTCTTCCATTTCAATCTTGCTCCGTTTCTTCTCGATCTGGTCAAGAAGGCATCAAGTGTGTTTCCTATTTCCAAGTTCAAGTTCTCTTCTCCAGTGGACCCCAGTAGGCGCAGGCAGTGCCGTCAGTGCATCTCATGCGATGCACTGTAGGCATTATATTACCTGTGGTTTCTTCGTAGCCACCCTTCGGCCCCCTAACTGCAACCCATTTGATTTCTTTTATTGTACTTCTGTTCATATTTTATTTCTTCCATCATCTCCTAACAATTGTTTCATAGAGAAACTGAGAGGTTTTCCTCCTGGTACACCCTGAAAACCTTTTTACTTTTGATTCCCCTTTAAGTCCTGAATGACCTGACATGTCCCAAGCGGTTGGCCTTTGTCCTACATTTTATGTTCCATTCAATTCCATTCCCCAGTGGACAGTCTTTCCATCGTCCACCGGTTCTTTCCACTGCACCTTTCATTTTCATTCAACACAACATCTATGCCATTCAGAAGAAAAGAAGCACCGACGTATGCTATACTACAGACAAGGAAGAATTCTGACCCGGATTTTCTTAGTCTGATTTAGAGAAAAGAAACTTAAGGTTTGAATTGGAATTGGAATATAAGATTAGGCCAAAGGCCAAGCACTGGGACCTATGAGGTCATTCAGCGCTGAAAAAGGGAAATTGAGAATAAAAAGGTTTGGAAGGTGAAACAGGAGGAAAACCGCGCAGTTGCACTGTGAAACAATTGTTAGGAGAGGGTGGATAGCAAGATGGAAGGGAGAGAATATGAACGGAGGTAGAGTAAAAGTAATGAAAGGGGTTGCAGCTAGCGGCCGAGGGGACGCTGCAAAGAACCTCAGGTAATGCCTACAGTGCACCCAGCGTGAGGTGCACTGACAGCACTAACCCCTTACAGGACAATTTACTGCTTCAGTTGACTTATGCACAATAAATTTCTTTTAACTGAACGTACCCATCAGTCAATAATCGCCCAGGAGTCGAACCTGGGATCATTTGATTGGTGGGGGAGCATGTATGTATGTGCTCAGTAACCAGCACCAAAGTTTGACACACTGAGCAGTCCTGATAACCTGATGTTTTCCTCTGTTTACTCGTAAGTGTTGCACTAAATTGACACTATCTATATGGTGCACCTTACAATTAATGGCACCCTATCGAATAACTTATATGCTTGTTTTCATAAATGAAAAACCATGGCTTAGTTACGGTCCACTTCTGTTATCAAGTTTGACTGACATTAACTCAGTCATGTAGAAGTTGTAACGACAAGGAAAGTGTGACAGATACAGAAATGAACAGACAGACTGATTAAAAACGAATAACCTCCCTCATGCACACCTATACACGATAGTCTACATATATACTGAATTTGAACGAATTCCCCTCGGGTATGGAGGGGAAACTGCAATAACATCTAGAGGGGTTTGCGATGACAAAAAGTAAGCGCAATAGTCACACTGACAGACAGAAGACAAGATACTTTTGTGACAAGTTTGACTGATACCACTTCAACCATGTATGAGAAGCTGCTATGACAAGGCAAACATAACAGACGCAGATAGACACACAGACAAACAGACAGAAAAAAGGTAATAATAATAACAATAGTAATGGTAATAAACGGAAAGGAAATAAAACAACAGACGAACGGTTTCAGCCTTTAAAGCCTCGCACCATTTTTCCTCTTTTCCCGATACATAAAACAGACATTCATAGCAAATATTTCATACTCTGTTACACCAATACTCACTCTAAGGTTTACATCCATGTATGCATATACATGTTTCATATTTCAAAATAAATGCTATCACTTGCCAGCAATTTGCCCAGCGATGTTTTGCAGGCTCAGAATATTTCAATCCATTTAAATTCTTGCCTCAATCACCTCAGCGAACCATTTGACTGTTTCCTGAATGAAAACAAAGCGGATTACTCCGGGAATACAACGCAGCAGATGCAAACGCATGAATAATAAAACTATATAAATTATGGAGAGACCGACATGACAGTCGAATCTCATAAAAGGAGTGAAAACGGAGAAGTCACACGTATCAAAAATTCAAAGGGGGCAAAACTTTATTCAATTTAACTTCGCAGACGGTTTTAATGTTTTATTCAGGAGGGAATCTTACCTCAATAGAACTGCTCTAAAGTTACCAAGTTTAGATGCTAATACTATGGACCCGAGTTGAATGCCGGGGATGATGATAAAAATGTCCGCGAGAGCTTTTATTCAAACTTACCTACTTATCTCCAGAGTTTTTCGTTCGCGTTATTAGAAATGCAAACCGTTTATCTCAAGGAAGCTTCGTGTGACACCCGTTTCCGTTTTTCAATAAGAGAAAGGACGTCCTCATAAACAAATAATAAGAGCCGAACTTTATTTCGCAATAGAATAGAATATAGAATTTAGGCCAAAGTCCATGCACTGAGACCTACAAGGACATTCAGGGCTGAAAGCAAAACTGACAGTCAGAAGGTTTGAAAGGTGTAACAGCAGGAAAACCTATGAATCAATTGTTATGGAAAACCTCGCAATATCACTATGAATCAATTCTTCAGACAGCGTTGAGGAGAGTAAGATGGAAAAAGAGAATATGAACAGAAGTACATTAAAAGGAATGAAAAGAGTTGCAGCTAGGGGCCGAAGGGACGGTGCAAAGAATTTATTTTGCAATGCCTGACTAATATTTACATTGACTCCCAACTACAAAAAAATTCATGGGAAATGGTTTAACAAAAACTTTTATCAATATTTACGGCCATGAGGACTCGAATTCATGTATATGTTAAAATTACTCCAATTGAATGGAGTTATTTCATTGCATTTGAATTTGATTATCATGACGCATTTGCATTGGAACGCCATTCTGTTGGATTACGCCAGTGAATTTGCACGTAAATACAACGCGCTTTACTATTTTACATCTGTTCGGAATTAAACCTTTTGGTAATTATTGAAGATAAAACTGTTCGTATATCCATGCTGTACAGGACACGCGCGCGCGCACGCACACATTACTGTTTATGTTAGTACTGTCGTGTATTTGTATGGCCGTGTATGTGCAGTGCGTGTGTGTGTGTGTGTGTATGTGTGTGTGTGCGCGCGCATGGATATACGAACAGTTTTATCTTCCAAGTAATTTACCAAAAGGTTTAATTCCGAACAGATGTAAAATAGAAAAAGCGCCGTTGTGTTTAGTGTGTTTATAAACTGGAACTGGAATATAGACTAGACGCCATAGGCCAAGCGCTGGGACCTATGAGGTCATGCAGCGCTGAAAGGGAAATTGAGAATAAAAAAAAGTTTTAAAAGGCGTAACAGGAGGAAAACCTCGCAGCTACACTGTGAAACAACTGTTAGCAGAGGGTGGAAAGTCAGATGGAAGAAAGAGAATATGAACAGAGCTAGAGTAAAAGGAATGAAAGAGGTTGCAATTAGGGGCCGAAGGAACGCCGCAAAGATCCTTACGTAATGCTTACAGCTTACCAAGTGAGGTGCACTGACGGTGTACCCCCAGCCCCCCACCCCCCAGACGAGGTGAACATAAAATTACAAGATCTGTGGAAATGACAACAATTCAAATAATTGAAAGAATTTATGTCTATGTAGTGGAGTCATTTTATTGTAGAATTTAAATTAAAAAAATTCTTAGAGAATTGAAGATATGAGTATTCCCTTTGAAAATTTATAATTTACAATCCATTTTTTCCTCGTTCTCAAAGAAATAGTTATAATGAATTACAATGGTGTTCCATTTGTTACCTCATTACCCAGAAGTTACTTTCTCCATAGGTTTTGGAGAGAGAGAGAGAGAGAGAGAGAGAGAGAGAGAGAGAGAGAGAGAGAGAGAGAGAGAGAGAGAGAGAGAGAGAATCTTTTGTTACCTCGCACCACAAAAGTAAACTCTCTCCACACGATTTTGAGAGAGAGAGAGAGAGAGAGAGAGAGAGAGAGAGAGAGAGAGAGAGAGAGAGAGAGAGAGCGATCTTATCGGGAATAGAAATGCCATCTCCCGGAACCAGGATACAATACCGGCAAAAGATTGGGAAATGAATTCAATTATAAGTGAATGCTCACATTCTTCAGACTTTCCAGATACCATTATTGGTCTTTTAATCGATCTCCCTAGACTCTGATATTAGGGGCTTCAAAAGGATATAATCTCTTGATTATCTGTTGATTGAAAAGAGATACCAGATGATAATTCGGTAAAAGATGGAAATGAATAATTAGTCTCACTGGAATACAAGTTTTAAGAAGACGAAGAAGATAGTGGAAGTTATTAGTACAAAGATATGATACATAGTGAGTAATTAATTTCACTCTAACATGATTAAAAAAGGACGAAGAAGAAAATGGAATTATCAATGCAGTGATAAGGTACATGTAGTGTTCATTATTCTGACCTGGTTTCATAATATATATATATATATATATATATATATATATATATATATATATATATATATATATATATATAAAAGGCCAATGCCACGAAGGAAAATGAAACAACGGAGTGGTTGGTAGGCCTTTCGACACAAGGTCCCTTTTACTTATACATTAATCAATCACGTTCCATATCTTCGTGATACAGTTATATATATATATATATATATATATATATATATATATATATATATATATATATATATATACATACATACATACATACATACATACATACACACATCACACACATGCACATATATATGTCTAAAATCTGAACCTCTAAAAATTAAAGTAAATTTATACTATAATCCCGCACTTGATTGAAAGCCTCCTACCCCAACAATAGACCTAAAGGCAACGTACAAGTATTTATGTTAAGTAAGTTAATTATATGAACAAAATGATGCTGAAATTCCAAAGGCAGCCTAATACGCAACAATCCAAAATCCATTTTTCCAAGTACAAAGGCCGAAGACAGGGCAATCTCATATCTTTTGCCAGCCGAGAACCGAAGAAGGATGGGAAAAGTTAAAGAAAGGATTAAGGGTGGAGTTCAAGATCCTTAGGTTAGAAAGCCGTTTAACTTGACTCTCAAGCTTTTGCAGACGACAGCACAAGTAAAAATGTAAATTAAAAGAAAGGAGAACCAATAATTTACTAAATTATTAACAAACACCTACAGCCCAAATGGTTACAGATGAATTTAGAAAATTTGCTGAAATCGCACTTTTCCCGGGTCACAGAACAAACTGTGGCAGAAAGAGCTGTAGTTTAAAAGAAGTGTTCAGAAGTATTTCCCTTCTTATACCTGTTTATACCTGGTCACAGCCACACCGATCGTGTTTCAACCCTTTACAATTGTGTATATGTAGATAGTTCTATACAAGCCGATACAAAAATGCATTCGTTTAACGAACTACAAACACTTCCAGAGGCCATAAACGAGAACATACATATACACAGGAGCACAGAGTCGGCCAAATTTCTCTCCCAGTAGAACGATAACGATTAAAAATTAAAAAATAAAAACTCCCACTTGCATTGCTCCCCGACCTGCAGTTCGAGATCAAGTGAAAATCACGGTTATTTTATTACGCGAGGTAAATACAGCGTGAAAAGCAACAGCCGGAGCTTTAAATATGCATTTTCATCTTTACGGGAGGGGGGAAGAAAGCCGATATTTGCATACGAATCTACTACATTTCACAGTAACGTGAATGCGGCATGTTTTATTCATGAGGAGAGAGAGAATTTAGAGCCCTCATTCTCTCATACTTTTTTTTCCCTCGCTTGTTATTAATGGCCCTGGTCTAAATTTCACAACATAATAAAGCATCTCTCGCGGGGGGCGTGGGGGTGGGGGAGCATTTCCAGGTTCCAGAGACAAAAGACGAAAGGCTTTTGGTTCCAGCACTGAAACGAGCGTCGAGGTTGTTAAAAAGGAATACACAAAAAGAGTAAGTAGAGAATGGTATTCACGGGAAAACATTTTGTGGTATGGTTTTATTTCTTTTAATGCATTTACAAGAATGAGAAATCGTAAGAATACACACAAACAGACACACACACACACACACACACACACACATATATATATATATATATATATATATATATATATATATATATATATATATATATATATATATATATATATATAATAACTATAATAATAATAATAATAATAATAATAATTATAATAATGATAACGATAATATTAATAATAATATAGATACATAGGCGTCTTTAAACCCAGCATTCAATAATAATAATAATAATAATAATAATAATAATAATAATAATAATAATAATAATAATAGATGCATAGAGCTCGTTAAACTCAGCACATTCAATAATAATAATAATAACAACAAAAATAATGATAATAACAATAGTATAGATGCATAGATCTCCTTAAACCAAACATTCACTAGTAATGATAATAATAAAATATTAAAAATAATAATAATATAGATACCTAGACGTCTTTAAACCCAGCACTCTCAACGACTGATTGACTGATAATGGCTAATAAAACTGGCGTCACAACATCTAGGTGCATTCTCAATGATCTCCACCTTCGCCAGATCCACTCAAACGCCCAGAAATCTCAACCACTCTGTATAATACATTTTCCGTCAAAAGCGGAATTTGCATCTGAATGATCTCGATATCAAAAGAGGCTGTCGATGATGGCGTCTCTATTGAGAGCACGACACAGTCGGTACTCTTTGGAGAGGATGAAGAGGCATTCGAAGTCACACATACACACACACACACACACACACACACACACACATATATATATATATATATATATATATATATATATATATATATATATATATATACACATATATATATGTGTGTGGGTATATATATATATATATATATATATATATATATATATATATATATATATATATATTATTTTGTTATTTGTTTAGGGTTCCTGGCCACCATTTGAAGGTTTCGGCGTTATATTGGTCACCGTAGTGTTTTTTTTTTATTCTCCTTTTAGGGTTTCGGTATTCATTTTTCTTTGGTGGAATCTTTGTTTTTTCTTTCCTCATCGTATATATGCATTTTTCTCTCCTATATATTTCGTCTCATTTTTTTTTTTTAGCATCGAAGAACATGACAAATAACAGAACTATTATTGTATTTGTGTCCCTACAAGAAGTGCTAAGATTAAATTGGGAGTCCTTATGCCGTAGAGTTGTATTGACCTTTTGGAAAAATGATCAAATTACAGTATTGCTATTATTCCCCGTAATTTCAGTAAGACACTGAAACTCCCAACGTTATATAATATATATATATATAACGTTGTGAGTTGCTTTATATATATATATATATATATATATATATATATATATATATATATATATATATATATATAACGTTGGGAGTTTCAGTGTCTTAAAGGAATTACTGGGAATAATAGCAATACTGAAATTTGATCATTTTTCAAAAAGGTCAATAAAACTCTACGGCATAATTTGTCATGTTCTTCGATGCTAATAAAAAAATCAGACGAAATACATACGAAAGCAAAATGCAAATATACGAAGAGGAGAGAAAAAACAAAGATTCCACCAAAGAAAAATATATACCGAAACCCTAAAAGGAGAATAAAAAAAAAAACTTCAGTAACCAATTTAACGCCGAAGCCTTCAAATAGTGGCCAGGAACCCACCAAACAAATAAAGAAATTATAAAAAAAATAATAAACCGCCAACCGAGAATTGGTCCGCGAAAATCCGTAACATGGGAATTCAAATCCGAGATAAACGCTATGAAAGCAGGGGAGCTAAATCCCCTGAAATGGGGAATCAAAACAAGAGAAAAAATCCCCGGCGCAAATGATGACGAGAATTCCCCACAAAAATCAGAGGGTTCGTTTTCACAGAGACGAGAAAGAGAAATCTAGACAACGCTTTCGAAGTTTAAATCTCTAGGCTCCCTGAGTGGAATCGGAATCAGTGTTCAACGTGAATCTGGTGTTTTAATTCCACTTTACACTGCTGGATTTGTATCATTTCACCTTATGAATACACAAGATAAAAACATTCATGAATGATTGTTACTCGTCTATTATCAACGATTTGCTGTCAATTTTATAAAATAATAAATCAGACTTGTTAAAATTAGCCTGATGTTCCATTATATTCATCAGTTTTATAAGACAACAATTCAGAATTGTTAAACTATGAGCCAGGTTCCATTATATTCATCATTTTTATAAGGCAATAAGTCAGGCTTGTTAAACTATGAGCCAAGTTCCATTATATTCATCAGTTTTACAGGGCAATAAGTCAGGCTTGTTAAACTATGAATAAGGTTCCATTATATTCATCAGTTTTATAACACAATAACTCAGGCTTGTTAAACTTAACCAGGAATTCCATTCTAATTCATTTTACAGTTGTCTGTGCGTTCATAATCCATCATTCAACAAAAATAAATTCAGGGTTATTGTATGATACTGCAATTGTATCACTGCTTTTTTTCTACTCAACAACAACGTCCTTATCTTTAATTCTCTTGCAAATCTCTAAACAAATCAAGACTGAATTGGAATTAGAACTGGAATATGAAATTTAGGCGAAGGGCCACGCGCTGGGACATATGGGGTCTTTCAGTGCTGAAAGGGAAATTGACAGTAAAGTAGGTTTTAAGGATGAAACAAGAGGAAAACCTCGCAGCTGCACTATAAACCAACTGTTAGGAGAGGGTGGAAACTAAGATGGAAGAAAGAGAATGTGAATGGAGATACAGAAAAACGAATGAAAGGCGTTGCAGATAGGGGCTGAAGGGACGTTGCTAAGAACCTTAAGTAATGCCTACAGTGCATCTGGTCAGGTAAAGGGTCACAAGACACAAATCAGGACAGACAGGTTCGGTCAAACCAGGTAAAAAAAAAAAAAAGAGCAAAATACTTTTTTTACACTAACACAAAGTTCACTTAGAGACAACATACAATAACACAAAATCGGATTAAAAATCACTTATCACACCCCCCAAAAAAACTACACTAACCAATTGCCTAAAACATATTTGAAAAACAACAAGAAATCCGATTAAATTTCACTAACCACACCCCAAAAATTAACTACACCAATCAGTTGTTTATAAAAAAAAATCCCACAACAGACAACATACAACATGAAATCCCATTAAATTTCACTTACCACATCTCAAAAATTATCTACACTAACTAGTTGCTTTTAAAATATATATATATATATATATATATATATATATATATATATATATATATATATATATATATATATATATATATATATACAGTATATAAAATAGAGAAAACTTTTTTGACACTCACACGAGGTTAAAGAGCAAAGAAATGCGAAAGAACATCCTTCTACAGCGACTGAATCGCTTGACAAAATAACGAGAAACTACTCGTCCCATCTCGCCTCTCATTTCTGTCCTCCTCCAAGACCCTTGCTTTGCCCCTGGGCCATGGAAAGGTTTCTCAAGTCTGGCTGTATCAGTTAACGGGTCGAGGAGTAGAGAGAGAGAGAGAGAGAGAGAGAGAGAGAGAGAGAGAGAGAGAGAGAGAGAGAGAGAGAGGCAGGCATCAAGTCCCTTAGCAAAGAGTCCACGGAAAATAAGATTATCGGGGGAGTTGCAACTAAACTTTGTGACAAAACTTTGCACTTCACTCAACACCTCGAGGGGGTTTCCCCTGCGTTTCGCTCACATAGATTGAGGGAGAGGTTAGAGGAAGAGGAAGAGGAATAGGAAGAGCGAGAGGTGGTGGTGGTGGTGGCGTTGAAAGAGGAGGAAGAGGAGTACCATGACCATCTTTTAACAGTTGAGCTGTTCATCACCTCTGATTGTCACCTTTAGGAACTCTTTAAGACCTGCGTTACAAATGAAAATGTCCCAGGGAAAATGTACCGTCTCTTAAATAGCTCACTGAAAATGTACCGTCTCTTAAACAGCTCAAGGAAAATGCACCGTCTCTTGAATAGCACAAGGAAATGTACAGTCTCTTAAATAATTCAAGGAAAATGTGCCGTCTCTTAAACCGCTCAAGGAAAATGTACCGTCCCGTAAATAGCTCAAGGAAAATGTATTGTCTCAAGCAGCTCATGGAAAATGTACTGTCTCTTAAATAGTTCAAGGAAAATTTACCGTTTCTTAAATAGCTCAAAGAAAAAATACCGTCTCTTTAACAGCTCAAGGAAAATGTACTATCTCTTAAATAGCTCAAAGAAAATGTGGCTCTTAAATAGCCCAATAAAAATGTACCATCTTTAAATACCTCAAGGAAAATGTAACTTCTCTTAAACAGCTCAAGGAAAAGTCACCGTCTCATAAATAGCTCAAGAAAAATGTACCATCTCTTAAACAGCCTAAAGAAAATGTGCCGTCTCTTAAACAGCCCAAGGAAAACGTATCGTCTCTAAAATAGCTCAAGGAAAATGTAACAATCTTAAATAGCTCAAGCAGAATTTAACGCCTCTTAAATAGCTCAAGGAAAATGTACCACCCCATAAATAGATCAAGGAAAAAAAAACAGTCTTAAATACCTCAATGAAAATGTACCATCTCTTATATAGCTCAAGGAAAATCTATTGTCTCTTAAACAGCAAAAGGCAAACTAACAATCTCAAATAGCACAATGAAAATGTACCGTCTCTTAAATAGCTCCAGGAAAATGTATCATCCCTTAAATAGCGCAAGGAAAATGTACCATCTTAAATAGCTCAAGAAAATCTACCATCTCTTGAACAGATCATAGAAAATGTACCATCTCTCAAATAGCTCAAGGAAAATGTACTGTCTGATAAACAGTACAGGGAAATGTACCGTCTTAAATAGCTCAAGGAAAATGAACCATCAGAATTAGCTCAAGGAAAATCTATTACCTCTTAAACAGCAAAAGGAAAATTAACAATCTCAAATAGCACAATGAAAATGTACCGTATCTTAAACAGATCAAGGAAAATGTACCCTCTCTTAAACAGCCCAAGGAAAATGTACCGTCTCTTAAATCGCTCAAGGAAAATGTACCGTCTTAATTAGCTCAAGGAAAATGTACCGTCTCGTAAATAGATCAAAGAAAATTTGCAGTCTCTTAAATAGCCCAAGGAAAATTTACAGTCTCTTAGACAGCTCAAGGAAAATGTATTTTACCGTCTCTTAAATAGATCAAGGAAAAGTCACTGTCTTAAATATCTCAAGAAAAATGTACCGTCTCTTGAACAACTCAACTAAGTGTGTTTTAAGCGTACCTTTCCATTTTTTGTATCACGTGTCTAAATTTAATGTAATGTAATATATACACGCTGTCTATTTTTATATTATGGCCTTGAGCAGGAATAAAGGATATTATTATTACTAATTATTATTATCCGTGATCGAGCCATTTATACTTAATTTTTACAAGCAAAATTTGAACGTGTTATCCAGCATTTTAACTGGGGTCTCGATAACAATCACGGTTAAGACTAAAAATTTTTGGCCTGTTCCTTTAATCTTTTAATCCAACTAATTTCCTTTCATTCATTTGATTAAATTTAGAGTCAGTTATTAATGAGTTTTAATCCTTTTTCATTCTTTGGTCGTTTTTCCCAAATAATTAGGTGGTGACAATTATTTTGCATATTCATATGATCCTGTACAGAGCAATATATATACAGTATATATATATATATATATATATATATATATATATATATATATATATATATATATATATATATATATATATATATATATATACACATATACATATATATATATATATATATATATATATATATATATATATATATATACACATATACATATATATATATATATATATATATATATATATATATATATATATATATATATATACACATATATATACATATATATATATATATATATTTACAAAAATTACGTGTTGGCATAACAATTGTTTCACAGATGTGTAATCCCGATCGTCTGCAAAACTGATCAAAGGCAAACAACAACTAACATTTCCACGTACCAATTAAGTTGAAAAACAATGAACAGAGCTAAAAAATATCCACGGCGATCCCAAAACAAGATGACTGACTGAGAGAGAGAGAGAGAGAGAGAGAGAGAGAGAGAGAGAGAGAGAGAGAGAGAGAGAGAGAGAGAGTTGAAAAGCAATGAACATATCTGAAAAAAACCCACGGCATTCCCAAAACAAGATTACTGACTGAGAGAGAGAGAGAGAGAGAGAGAGAGAGAGAGAGAGAGAGAGAGAGAGAGAGAGAGAGAGAGAGAGCTGAAAAACAATGAATATATCTGAAAAAACCCACGGCGTTCCCAAGACAAATTGGTCCAGAGAGAGAGAGAGAGAGAGAGAGAGAGAGAGAGAGAGAGAGAGAGAGAGAGAGAGAGAGAGAGAGAGTTGAAAAACAATGAACATACCTGAAAAAGCCCACGGCATTCCCAAAACAAGATTACTGACTGAGAGAGAGAGAGAGAGCTGAAAAACAATGAATATATCTGAAAAAACCCACGGCATTCCCAAAAGAAGATTACTGATTGAGAGAGAGAGAGAGAGAGAGAGAGAGAGAGAGAGAGAGAGAGAGAGAGAGAGAGAGAGAGAGAGAGTTGAAAACAACGAACATACCTGAAAAACCCACCAGGTCCCCAAAGTAAGACGACTGACTGAAGAGAGAGAGAGAGAGAGAGAGAGAGAGAGAGAGAGAGAGAGAGAGAGAGAGAGAAGGATTTCCTACCGCTAAACCAATTTTTCGAGACCCTCATAAACCTCATTTCTCGAATTTCTTCGGCTGAAATTACCTCCAGTCACGAAGGCAAATTTAATTAGAGTAATTTTCTCGATAATTCTTCTCGGAATTACAAGACTTACACATCACGATCTTCGTATGCAAACTCATAATGCATCGGAGGCTCAGGGCTGGAATTTAATGCTGGATATTGCTGCTTTCAGACAGACAGAGAGAGAGAGAGAGAGAGAGAGAGAGAGAGAGAGAGAGAGAGAGAGAGAGAGAGAGAGAGAGAGAGTTGAAAAACAATGAACATACCTGAAAAAGCCCACGGCATTCCAAAACAAGATTACTGACTGAGAGAGAGAGAGAGAGCTGAAAAACAATGAATATATCTGAAAACCACGGCATTCCCAAAAGAAGATTACTGATTGAGAGAGAGAGAGAGAGAGAGAGAGAGAGAGAGAGAGAGAGAGAGAGAGAGAGAGAGAGAGAGAGAGAGTTGAAAAACAACGAACATACCTGAAAAAACCCCACCAGGTCCCCCAAAGTAAGACGACTGACTTACCGAAGAGAGAGAGAGAGAGAGAGAGAGAGAGAGAGAGAGAGAGAGAGAGAGAGAGAGAGAGAAGGATTTCCTACCGCTAAACCAATTTTTCGAGACCCTCATAAACCTCATTTCTCGAATTTCTTCGGCTGAAATTACTCTCCAGTCACGAAGGCAAATTTAATAGAGTAATTTTCTCGATAATTCTTCTCGGAATTACAAGACTTACACATCACGATCTTCGTATGCAAACTCTCATAATGCTCGGAGGCTCAGGGCTGGAATTTAATGCTGGATATTGCTGCTTTCAGACAGACAGAGAGAGAGAGAGAGAGAGAGAGAGAGAGAGAGAGAGAGAGAGAGAGAGAGAGAGAGAGAGCAATATTCATTACAGTGGACGGGGGAAGAATGAGACTGTTGATTCATATACGCATTTAGGAGTACATTTAACAGATTGTGTGTGTATATATATATATATATATATATATATATATATATATATATATATATATATATATATATACATACACACACATGTATATATAATTATATATATACACATATAAATGTACACACACATATATATACAGTATATATATATATATATATATATATATATATATATATATATATATATATATATATATATATATATATATATATATATATATATATATATAATATATACATATACTGTATATATTTACACACCCGATTACATACACACAAACACACACACACATATATATGCACACACACACGATTACATACACACACATCTATATATATACACTGTATGTGTGTGTATGTCTGCATGTCCATATATATGTCGACACCACCTAATCCTGAGATTTCCTTTCCTCACGTAGCCTGAGCAACCAAACTAGAATATTTTACATGACTTTCGTTTTCCAACGAAATCATCCACAGTTTTTTTTTTTTAACCCTCTCGTTCGTTCGCTCCTCGACCCAAGACACTCCCGATAAAAAGGAGGAAGGAGCAAAAATGGATGTTTTGGGAATTTCTGAGCAAAGGCGTCGTTTTCTGTTTGTCCTGCCTTAAACTTCGATAGCTGCCGCCGTGTGTTTTTCATTTTGTTTCTCCGGATTAACTTTCATTCCTCCTTACTTTGTCTGGTGGGAGGAGGAGGAGGAGGAGGAGGAGGAGGAGGAGGAAGGGCTGAGGAAGACGTTCTCGGGAAAATCTCGACTTCTGTTGACTTGCGAAGGAAAAATTCATTGCTGTTGTCATTTACCTTCCAACTGTCTCTTTCTCTCTCGCTTCTGCCTCACTGGACAGAGATATCAAACGATTACAAAGAAATTACCCTACTTCGAGTTGAGTTTGGGTGCTAATGACATAATTTACACATATGAAGTGACAAAGTAATCTACAAAAAATTTATTCCCAAACTTACATTTTTATGTGTTTATTAATCTGTTAATTTATTTTTCTTTTCTAATAACTGATTTCTTCTTTCTCAATTTCCTATTACCTTCTGTTACTTCTTTCAAATGAACACCGTGTTCTTTGAGTTTGAATTTCAAGTCAATGGCCCTTATGGGGGCTTGGTCCTTACGAATAGGGTTCATGTCTTGAATAATAATAATAATAATAATAATAATAATAATAATAATAATAATAATAATAATAATAATAATAATAAAAATAATTAAAGTTTAAAACCTTTAATTTATATATATATATATATATATATATATATATATATATATATAATATATATACATCTATATATATATATATATATATATATATATATATATATATATATATCTATATATATATATATATATATATATATATATATATATATATATATATATATATATATATATATATATACATCCACACACACATATATATCTATATATATATATATATAATATAAACTAAAATGTATCCCACTGTATTACAGTATAACATACCTATTTCCTTTCCCAGCGAATACAAGCCCAATCCCTCAGGCAAAGTAAACACAGCCTTTCGGCGGCGGGCGTGTCAATCATACTCGATATAAATAACAACAATCTGTCAGTGGATTCATATAACCAGCCGTCATAAATCAGCCGTCAGCCATCCCGTCTTCATCCGCCGAGAAATCCAACAGGTTCACTCACTCACTCATTTCCTCATTCCGGAACACCTCAGTGTCGATTTTCAGTCGCTAAGTTTCATCCACCGAGAAATCCTACAGGTTCGTTCGTTCACTCACTCATTAATTTCTCATTCCGAAACAGCCCATTCTCGATTTTCAGTCGCTAAGCTTCATGCGTCGAAAAATCCAATTCACAATTTCATTCACTCGCTCACTCATTTCCTCATTCCGAAACAGGTCAGTCTCGATTCTCAGTCGTTAGGCTTCATCCGCCGAGAAATCCAACAGGACCATTCACTCACTCACTCATTTCCTCATTCTGGAACAGCTTGGTCTCGATTTTCATTCAGTCGCTAAGCTTCATCCGCCCAGAAATCCAACAGGATCATTCACTCACTCATTCCGGAACAGCTCAGTCTCGATTTTCATTCAGTCGCTAAGCTTCATCCGCCCAGAAATCCAACAGGATCATTCACTTACTCATTCCGAAACAGCTCGGTCTCGATTTTCATTCAGTCGCTAACCTTCATCCGCCGAGAAATCCAACAGGATCATTCACTCACTCACTCAATCATTCGGAGACAGCTCAATCTCGATTTTCATTCAGTCGCTAACCTTCATCCGCCGAGAAATCCAACAGGATCATTCACTTACTCACTCATTCCGAAACAGCTCAGTCTCGATTTTCATTCAGTCGCCTAGCGAGAATTGGGGAACGCGCGTATAAGGTCGATTTTCCCCTTCGCCCACCTTTGATGTATCGTCCTTACGCCTCTCTCCTCCTCCTCCTCCTCTTCCTCTTCCAGCAGCTTCTGCTGATTACTTTTCTGTCGAAACGGTCGGAATTGTGCTGATTCCGCGTATATATATATTTGTACTCTGGGAATAGCTTGATTGAAAGGTGAATATCTGTGAATGTCTGCCTAAGGGGAGGAAATATTCGAAATATTTACATACATTGATATTATATTGCGAATGAGGCTGGAGGCGGGGGAGAGGGGAGGGGGGAGCGAGTGCCTGTATGGACTCTATCAATATGAAGGGCTTGGGTAAGCAGCAGCATTCATTGACAGATCAATATGAAGGGCCTCGGTAAGCATTCGTTGACAGAGAGAGAGAGAGAGAGAGAGAGAGAGAGAGAGAGAGAGAGAGAGAGAGAGAGAGAGAGAGAGAGACGTGGGGGTTGGGGGAGAGGGATGTTATCATTCAACAATAACATTTCTTGCCAACTATGGCAATTTCCAAACAAAAATTGAAATATGCTAATCATACGTTGTTCTAAAATATTTCACCTATTCATACCCCTGCACTATCTTTACTCCAGTTAACAAACAAAAGAGAGAGAGAGAGAGAGAGAGAGAGAGAGAGAGAGAGAGAGAGAGAGAGAATGTGGCAGGCAGGCAGGCAAGGAGGGAGGCAGGCTTGGTCCCCCCTTCCCCCTCCTCCTCCTCCTTTCCTTGGGAGGAGGCCATGGCGGCGCGGCAGCACGAATACAGCTACTTTAATGTCTCTCTTTAAACACTTTCTTATTATCCGCCGCAGATGCGAAAGGCCCTAATGCTCGGCGCCTTAAAAAGGCCAAAGGCAAAGCCATAACTATCGCCCAGCAGCTTGGAACAACTGGGTGCGATTAGGCGGTTGGGAATGGAATCTGAGCCTGTGGTGGTGCGGTTAACGATGCGATCAAGAGGAGGGTGACGGTGACTCTTGGTGGCAGTGCAGGTGATGACTGGCCGATTTGATTTCTTGTCAATGTTGATGACTGGCTGATTGATCTGGTGTCAAAATTGACTGATTTTGTGTTCAAACTGATGACTGGTTGATTGATTTGGTGTCAAAATTGATTGATTTTGTGCCCAAACTGATGACTGATTGATTGATTTGGTGTCAAAATTGATGACTGATTTGGTGCCGAAATTGATGATTGACTGATTTAGTGTCAAAACTGATGACTGGGTGATTGATATGGTGTCAAAACTGGTAACTGATTGATTTATTTGGTGTCAAAATTGATGACTGATTGATTTGTTGTCAAAATTAATGAATGGCTGATTAATTTGGAGTCAAAACAGATGACTGACTGATTTATTTGGTGTCAAAACTGATTGATTTTGTGCCCAAACTGACGCATGACTGATTGATTGATTCGGTCTCAAAACTGATGACTGGTTGATTGATTTGGTGTCAAAATTGATTGACTTTGTGTCCAAACTGATGACTGACTGATTGATTTGGTGTAAAGATTGATGACTGGCTGATTGATTTGGTGTCAAAATTGATGACTGATTGATTTGGTGTCAAAGTTGATAACTGGTTGATTGAAATGGTGTCAAAACTGGTAACTGATTGATTAATTTGGTGTCAAAATTGATGAATGATTGATTTGGGCTCAAAACTGACTGATTTGTAATAATTTTTTGTCACCATTGAAAAAATTTTTAATTTTCGTGAACAGTAATCGTCAATGATGGAATAATTTTGCTTTGTATCTAAAAAAATCGTAAAGGAAAAAAAGCTACTAATTCAATGATAAATAAAATCAAATATTCAATATAACTTCATGATGAATAAATAAAAATAGTTTCTCATGTCATGAAGAAATATAGAATTAAAGAGAAAACGGTGAACTCACATTTCATGACTGAAAACTACAATTTAAAAAAAAAATCTCACTATGATAAACTAGGGTTTAAATCTCATAATGAATTAAAACACACACACACACACACAAATCATTTCTAATTTCATGATGCATATCCACAGACACAGAAGAAAAAAAAGTTTTATTTCTCATTTCGTGATAAAGGATCGTAAACACCAAATTCGTTGCGCCTTTCATGACGCGCGATCGTTTACATTCAAAGCACACGAAAACGAATAGCTTGTTATTCCGCTTCTTTCGAAATCTCGAATCTAAATCGCTAAAGGTACCCGATAATAAATATCAGATGTCTGGTACCCTATAAGGTACCTATTACCAGGTACCTCAGGGCGGGGAGGGTTCGCAATCACGGAGAAGGCCATGGGACCTGTAACATTTGCTAAGGAACCTTGCTTTGAATTGGATGGCTAACACCCTCGAGAAGTGTGTGTGTGTGTATGTGTGTGTATATATATATATATATATATGTATATATAAATATATATGTATACATATATATTTACATATACATATATATGAATATATATGTATGCATACATATATTTATATATATACATATATGTATGCATATATATATATATACACATATATGTACATATTATATACATATATACATAGAGTATGTGTATATATATATATATATATATATATATATATATATATATATATATATATATATATATATATATAATATATAATGTAATTGTAATAGCCACACTGCCCTCTTAATTTCTCGAATTCTTCGCCCTTATTTTTTTGGGTACGCTTGTCACTACAAAGCCTTAGATCCAATTGTTAGAAGAGGGTAGAAAGTGAGCTGGAAAAGAGAACGAAGGTCCAGTAAAAGGAATGAAAGGGGTTGAGGCTAGGGACCGAAGGGACGCTGCAAAGAACCTCATTAAGTAAGGACTAAAGTGCATCGAGTGAGGTGCACTAACGGCACTAACCACCACCCCCCACGGGTACAAAAATGAAGGAAAACTGCAGAAGTAGCAAGTAATCCATTTCCGTCACAATCATCCGAAGAACACTGTTATAGAGCTTATCTCATGAAACCGCCAGCGATTCTCTACCATTTTATTGAGGTCATAAAGAAAGAAAGAAAGACAAAAGTTTTATGAAGAACATTCACGGTAATTCAAGACTGAATGAATAAGGCATAATAACTGAAGGAATCGCTTTCTAGTGGTCGAGATATTTAATCTTACAAATACCTCCTATTGAGACAATTCAATTTTACGCTCATCGCTTAATACTTAATCTTGCCGTACCTTTACCAGTGAAAGTAAAGAGAGAGAGAGAGAGAGAGAGAGTAAACTGGGGGATCAAGGCAAAACGGGTCAGGGGAGAGAGGGCCTTTCATTCACGAATGAGATACAAAGAGAAGAACAAGAAATAAGACCCCGTACACACATCATGAACAAGGGAATGAGGAAGATGGAGACCCCATCAACTCGCTCTCTCTCTCTTTCAACATTACTTAACCATTCACCCTAAGCAAGCCTATATCCAGCCACAACCCTTTTATTCCATGCTATTTAAATGAAGAGAGAGAGAGAAAGAGAGAGAAAGGGGGTCGGAAAACGGAAGGCTGAAATCTTTCTCTTTTTAGAGTCTGGAGCAAATATTAGGCTTCTAAATTAGTTCTCTTCTCTTAGCCGCTGCTGAAATGAATTTGCTCAGGAGGGGTGGGGAAGGGAAGGAATGGGGCGGTGGGGAAGAGAGAGTGAGGGGAGACTTTATTACCCGCTCCCCTCCCCCTTCTCCCTCCACCTCTCTTTACCTTTAATCTTTTATTTCCTTCTTCTGTGTCTTACAATAGGCCTTTGTCCTTCATGAAGCGCCAGGGTTCTCCATCTATATGCCGGTATGTTCTACCGTCCCTCCTTCCCCCTCCCTCTCCTGTTCGTCAATATCATCCTCATTATTACTGTTCTTCACTTCTCTACGTCGAAAGAGGACAAGACAGTACAAGAAAATCTACGATGATTGTTTAACAAAATGAAATGCAATTATTACAGGGGAATATCTGAATCATTCAATCCTTCTCAATATTAGTATCCTTTCAAGCTAAATCCTTTGTCCCTCCGCGGTCCTATGAAGTGAACTCTCTACCTGGTGGCTAGTCGAATCTGGTAGGTTGCAGCCTTGGTGGAGAGGGCCATGGGGCTAAAAGACTCATTCATGAAAACAAAAATTTGCGGATGAACTTAAAACATATTTTTTAAGGTACAATCCCTCTATGGGGAAAAGGAACGCAGTTCAAAAATAATTCATACAACTCAAATTGTTTGATTTGATTGATTATACGAGATTTAGTCTGCCAAGCCAAGCACTGGAGTACTTCAGGCTACTGAGCGCTTAAGACAGTTAAAAGAGGGAGTTGGAGTGGTTGGACAGCAAGACAGAGAGACCTAGAAAATAAAGAAGTTGAATTATGAAAACTTGAAGGTGGAACTGGAAGAAAGCCCCACAGCTGCACTTCAAAGTAACAGTTAGAGGAGTTGGACAGCAAGACTGAAGAAAGGAAGCGGGAACAGAGGTCAAGTAAAAGGCTAAAAAGTGGGTGCAGCTTAGGGCCGAAGGGACGCTGTTAACACCCTTTAGTTATGCCTACATTGCACCAAGTGAGGTGCACTGATAGCACTACCCCCTCTACGGGGAGCTCAAACTTGTTAAAATACAAGCTATAATAATGAATTAATGTAATAATGGATTCCTATATCAAGTGAGCTAAAATACTCATGTGTTCTTGACAATAAAAACATGCATAAACGCTCTTAGACACTTACACTATTTTACTCTAATTTCCGGGGGTTTACAAACACTCACACACACACACACACACACCAGCATCTTTCTCCAGTCAGAGTTAGTACTTTCCCCTCTAAGGAAGTGGACGTGATCAATACCAGTACAGCATTCTCCCTCATTCCCCCTACTTTAATCATATTAATAAGAGGAGGGCCACTCCTCAAAGAAATCAAACCCTTATATATACTTTTATTGTTTACTTCTATTTTCCTACAGAAATACTTTTTCTTTACAGTGGCACTGCTAAAACATCAATTTAGTCATCGGCGTTTTCACTGTTTTTACAATAATATAATAATAATAATAATAATAATAATAATAATAATAATAATAATAATAATAATAATAATAATCTCATAAATGAATGAGTCACTAGAATGGTGACGAAATCCACAATCGTTCAAGTGTAAAAATATATTAAAAATATATACATACTTTTATATATATTCTTAATATGTTTTTACACTTACACCATTGGGGATTTCTCCGCCAACATAATAATAATAATAATAATAATAATAATAATAATAATAATAATAATAATAATAATAATAATAATAATAATAATAATAATATCCTTTTCTCCCTCAGCACCAATCAATCGAAATTATCATCACCGCCATTATTCTGACCTCATGAGCTAATGGGTTACTTTGGCGTTCAAAATTTGGTCATTTCGCAAAGTTTTCAAGTTTTCATTTGTCCCTTCTGAAAACGACTAATTTCTCTATACCTTTCAAGATTTATTTTTCTATTTATTTACCACTGAAACCCCTTCAGAATTTGGCTGAATTACCGAAGCAAATTCCTTCAGAACTTTTACTCACCAAAACTGGTGTAATACTACAGCAATCCCTTTAAAATTCCGATCGCTTTCAATAGGGACATCCTTTCAAAAAAACACTCTCACTTTCACCACTTTTGGGGGAGCTGGTGAAAGTAACGAACGGTCCCCCCCAAAAAAAAAAAAAAACCGGGGAAATTTAATGATTTTCATTAGCGGAAGTGATTAACTTCGGTAATTCAGGAGAGAGGGCGATAAAGCCATAATGAATTAGACTGCTTTTTCGCTCCGAGCATGAAATACAGCGGCTGAAAATTAAATAGGACAACGGCATATCGGAAAACATTACGGCTGTAATTGCCTGAATCCATTTTACGGACTCCTGGAATTAATTGCAGCACGCGGGAGGATAATGACATTACGGATGCATGCGCGCGGCATCACCATCATCATCACCATTCCAGAACAATGGGGAGAATATTACGAATATTTTCCAAAATATTACGAAAAACTTCCATAATGTTACGAATGTTTTCCTAAATATTACGAATAACTTCCAAAATATTAGAGATATTTTCCATAAAATTACTAATATTTTTCAAGCTATTACGAATATTTTCTAAAATATGAATAATTTCCCAAATGTTACGAATGCTTTTCAAAACATCACGAATATTTTCCAAAAACATTACGAATATCTTCCAGAATATTACGAATGTTTTCCTTAATATTATGAATATTTCCCTAAACACTACGAGTATTTTCCTAAATATTTCGAATATTTTCTAAAACATTACAAATATTTTCCAAAACATTAAAAAATATTTCCCCTTAACATTACGAATATTTTCCTCTATCTCATTCCACCTCTCACTCTCGACTCGTCGTTCTGGAAATAAACTTGTTGATAAACCAACTATCCCTCCCCCGCCTCCCCCAAAAAAAATCCTAAAAAAAAGGCCAAACAGTGAAAATACATCTCTGTCAAATTACTGTATCATTCATTATCGTACCATTCATCATTCTTCCCCGTTACGAGCACACGGTATGCCATCATTAATGCCAACATACAAATGCAAAATTAACATATTGGAATTTTATGTTCCGCCGAAACGTATATGTTTCGTTCCGAGCCGTCCTGTTTATTATCTTCCGCATGAAATTAAAAGCAGCCAACAAAATGTTTGCCTGGAAATGTTTAGGTGATACAAGCACGCTACTACTGTGGTGCACACACATACAAACAACATTAATATATATTTATACTCGTATATGTGATATATATATATATATATATATATATATATATATATATATATATATATATATATATATATATATATATATATATACATACAGTATATATATGTATATATTATATGTGTGTGTATTTTATGTGTGCATGTGTTTTTGGGTATATGTATATATACATACATACATTATATATATATATATATATATATATATATATATATATATACTATATAATCTTTATAGAAATATATGTGCGTGTATTAATGAATAAAATGTTCCTAACCACCTCGCACCAGGTGGTTTTATACAAGAAAACCCCCGCATGAGGAAATCTGCGCGAATAATCGAATTAAGCCAATGACCGAAGTTAAATGATAAAAACAACAAAATTCCTTTTAACACTGTGTGAACGCACCGCCAGTCGAGGGCCAATAAAACCCGCCCGTTAAATTAATAATCCGGGCCAATTTATCATCCGGAATACGATGTCTGAACCAGACGAGTAAATTATGATTCATATCAAGCGAATTCCGGCGAATATTAAGCTTGGAATAAATACAACCGTTGCCTAATTACCTGGTAAATGGTCCCAAAATAACCAATTAATTTCTGGTCATTGGACAACCCGATTTTCCGGTAATGGTTGACAGCTATGCGGGAGGTGGTGGTTCCTGGCTTGTTGTTTGTGATGGGAGGATGACGTCATAAATATATACAGGTTTGTACGCAGGAATGTTCTCATAAAGGTGAAATTGGTCGTCATTATTTGGCAATAAAAATAAAAGTGGGCAATGCTCTGTAAGCCTATTAAATGGATCGATTTTTTTTTTTATACCAGGTTGTGGAACACCAGCAATTGTTAAATGTCCTGTCAGTTGTAAATAGTAACATGAACACTTGAACATCAATACACAGTCTGCTTATGCATGTATGTATGTATGTATATATATATATATATATATATATATATATATATATATATATATATATATATATATATATATATATATATATATATAAATATATTTTATGAATGTTGTTTGATCTATTACTCTTACCTTGGCGTCGCAGATCCTGACTGGGGATCAACACTCACAAAACGAGAAAAAATGCTAATTTAAAGCAATTTCAGTTTGAGAATGGACTCAGTAGAGAAACTCTCGCTCTTAGTTAATTACATGTATTCACATCTAATCAGAAGAGTAAATTACACAGAGCTATTCACACAGGCTCTTGGCACTTAAGGTGTTAACTGACCCAAAAATTAACTAGCTGGGGTGCAAAACAATGATGCAATCAATACTGAAATTGGCAGCTGACACAAGAGTTCAATAACTCGGGGTGTCAAACAGTAACATGCTTGAGGACGTGATTGTTGCCTGTGGACACAGTGGAGCAGACGGAAGATACAGCGATATTTACGGCCTTTCTGTAAACGTAGAGAAAGGGCACATTAACACTCGATAAAGTAGAAAAAATCTAAAACACAAAATGAAATTGCCGAAGACTCAAGGAGGGTGACGTCAATTTATGATCAGGTGATTTATTGATTAATTCTGATGATTTATATCGACAATGAATCAACGGGTCTTAGCACCTTGAAAGGAAGGGCACGGAAATGAAAATAAGAACAAAAGGAATGGCTGAAGAGCCTTCTTGCCAGAATTTACCTTTAAATGTAATAACACTCAGATAGGCTTAGAAAATGAGACTCCTAGCCAGAACAAAGTAGCTTTAGGGGAAACCACGAATGATGTGCTTCCTATGTACTGTCTTGCCTGCGACTCTCTCGCTTGACCTCTGTCTCGACCTTTTATGTCCTCCTCAACCAGCCAGCTACTAGTGCCTCGGACATGTCAGGTGAGAGAGCTTATTGGTATGTCGAGCCGTTAGCCCTCTGCTTCTGTCTCCCAGGGACAAGGCGTTAATCTGGAATAGATCTTCGGCCAGAGATCATAAAGATCAAGTTAGAATGACATTTTAGCAAGGCATAGGAGGACTGTAATGGAAAAGTACTTGGGACCCTGACGAATCTTTTGTCCTTTTTAAATTGGAACAAGGAGGGGCAGAAGGCTTGCCTCCTTGGTCTAAAACTGTCTCCCAAACGAAAACAGGGCGAGGAGAGAAGTATTTATCAATACTTCTAGCAATATACACATTACACACACACACACACACACACATATATATATATATATATATATATATATATATATATACTTTAACTGCCAAATTTTAATTAGGTAGTAGGCAGTACCATCTAGCCATTGCTGCCCAAGGAAGTACCCACTGCTGCCCTACGTACTTCCAATGGTTTGGGGTTCAGGGATAAACTGTCTCAGGGCAGGGGAGAGTCTAGCATAGATTTGTGGATCCTTTGGTGGTGGGACATGTACTCAAGGAGTTTCTACAGAAATAAAAAAGAGGGGGATCGTCGCTATGAATCCTTTGATATGTAGGAATGGAATGGAAGATAGGATTTAAACCAAAGGCCAAACACTGAGACATATGAGGTCATTCAGCGCTGTGACAGTAAAAAGGTTTGAAAGATGTAACAGGAGGGGAACCTCGCAGCTGCGCTATGAAACAATTGTTAGGAGAGGGTACAGCAAAAGGAATGAAAGGGATTGTAGCTAGGGGTCGAAGGGATGCTGTAAGAACCTGAAGTAATGCCTACAGTGCACCGCATGAGGTGCACTAACGGCACTACCCCATACGGGCCTTTGTTTTATAGAATGGCCTACACAACTTGATACACCTCAACAGATAGCTAAATATGGTTACAAAAACTTGGTTTAATTAGAAAAATTTCAGCCAAATACCGCCAACGAATACCAGAAAAATCCACCATAAAAATGCGATATAATCGCACGTCATGAAAATGAATTTTTAAAACGACACGGCAAAACGCTTCAACGGCGTATTTCCAATAACAATATTGCGGAGGCAAATAATAATTATTCTGCAAACACATCGTATCAGTGAGGGAAAAGCATCCTGAGAATTAAATTTAGTTGGAAAGAGTCTTTGTACATGCAACAGAGACCAATCTCTAAATGGAATGTTGGCGTCATTCAGCATTTCATATTCAGTAAATACAATTTCCAACAAATATATAAATGCAAATACACAGGTGTATTGTACCAGTGATATACACTTTACATTAGAAGGATCATGAAACAGTTCAGGTGGCTTTCAAATGCCACACGACGACAAACAGTGTACACACAAAACGCACCCTAACACAAATTATTATTATTATTATTATTATTATTATTATTATTATTATTATTATTGCAGAAGCAAATCCACAGTTATGTATATGTACATATATTTAAAGATAAATTAGTATATTATTATTATTACTATTCAGAAGATGAACCCAATTCGTATGGAACAAGCCCACCACAGGGGCCATTGACTTGAAATTCAAACTTCCAAAGAATATGGTGCTCATTAGGAAGTAAGAGAAGGTAAACAGAAATACAGAAAGAATAGATCTCACTTATTAAAAAAAAAACAAATTAATACATAAATGAAGAAATAAAAATGTTTTAAAATGCACGGAGAATAGCATTGGGGTAGTAATGCATTCCATCTTCGCTGAACTTCCGAAGTTCTAATTGCACGTCATCCTCAGGGAGACTGTTCCACAAAGGTGGAGTGTCTAGACGAAAACTGAAAGGAATCATTTTTAAAATTTTTAAACGGCATTTACATGAACACATCTACACTGTATGAAAATGAAAAGCTTCCAAGGGATTTCTTAACATCAAGATGACCAATCTGTTACTCGGCAATTAAATTTAATAGGTAATGAAGAAGACTCCTTTAGATAAACTTCAACTCCTCAGAACATAAGGAATGTAGGAATACAGAATTTAGGCCAAAGGCCAAGCGCTGGGACCTATGGGGTCATTCAGCGCTGAAACGGAAATTGACAGTAAAAAGGTCTGAAAGGTGTAACAGGGGGAAAACCTAGTAGTCACGATATAAAACAAGTGTTAAAAGAGGGTGGAAAGTCAGACGGAAGAAAGAGAATACGAACGTTGGTAGAGTAAAGGGAATGAAAGAGGTTGTAGCTAGAGGCCGAAGGGGCGCTGCAACCTGATTAAGTAATACCTACAGTGCACCAAGTGAGGTGCACTGACGGCACTACCGTCCTACGGGGTAAAAGGAATTTGACGTATATTTGCAAACATTCAAGATAGAAGTTCTTTGATCACTGACAGTGTATCTTATTCATCTCTACCCACTGGGTTTAGATACTGTAATTCACACCTTTGTTAACGTCCCCTTTTTCCATTTTTTCTTTATTCTTTAACGTGTGGCGGCTACGTTAAAGAGAGAGAGAGAGAGAGAGAGAGAGAGAGAGAGAGAGAGAGAGACTAGGGTAACCTTGAAGAAAGTAAGGAACATTCCTCTTACAAGAGCTAGATTTATTGTTGGCAGGACAAGTTTGGATTGTGACATATGATGACAAAATCACCATCAACTGAAGCAGTTCCGTGACTGTGGAGAGGAACACATTATCTGGTAGCCTAAGTCTGAACATCTGACTATGCTTGGAGTTACCTTTCACCCCCTCTTTTCCTTTTTATTTTTATCTAGATTTCAAGGCAATAAAGCCTGTTTAAAAAGTATCCTGTATCCACTAAGATGAGAATCTTGCAGTCTCTATACGGCCTATGAAAACACCTGTATCGTAACATCTAAAGTTACTCATATCTTCACATTTGCCACTCACGCATTAATGACTTGACTGACTTATGAAAGTTAGGCTGTAAAGTCAAGCACTCGGGGACTGCCAGCCATTCACTGCTTAAGACAGTGAAAATGGGGAGTTAGAGTGGTTGGACAGCAAGATGGAAGAAAGGAAATGGGAACGGAGGTAAAGTTCCAGGCTGAAAAGTGGGTGGTACTAGGGACCGAAGGGACAATGCAAACAACCTTCCGTAATGCTTGCAGTGCACCACGTGAGGTAAACTGACAGCACTAGCCCGCTAAGGGGGCGTTAGGAATTGTTGCTAATACCTAATGAGATTATAATGACTAATTTTAAGTGTATAATTTTTCAACTGTATCCGTAACTGTACAGCTGAAACTTTATAACTTGGGAAAAATGCGTGTAACAGAGATGAAGATACGCTAGATATACTTAGGCAAAAAGAATAAGAGACATACACTCTTATAATTTGGCACAAAAGACTTATAACTTGGCACAAAACATACCTATAACTTGGCACAAAACACACTTATAACTTGGTACAAAACACGCTTATAACTTGGCACAAAACACGATTATAACTTGGCACAAAACACGATTATAACTTGGCACAAAAGATTCTTATATCTTGGCACAAAACATTCTTAAAATTGGCACAAAACACTCTAATAACGTGGCACAAAGCACTCTTATAACCTGGCACAAAACACTCTTATAACCTGGCACAAAACACTTATGACTTGGCTTAAAACACGATTATAACTTGGCACAAAACACGATTATAACTTGGCACAAAAGATTCTTATATCTTGGCACAAAACATCCGCATAAATTGGCACAAAACACTCCAATAACGTGGCACAAACCACTCTTATAACTTGGCACAAAACATTCTTATAACCTGACACAAAACACTTATGACTTGGCTTAAAACACTCTTATAACTTGGCACACAAGACACTGATAACTTGGCACAAAATACTCCTATAAAACATTCTTATAACGTGGCACGGCACAAAACTCATACCTTGGCACAAAACACGATTATAACTTGGCACAAAAGATTCTTATATCTTGGCACAAAACATCTGCATAAATTGGCACCAAACACTCCAATAACGTGGCACAAAACATTTTAACCTGGCACAAAATACTCCTATAACTTGACATAAAACACTTATAACTTGGCATAAAACACTTTTATAACTTGGCATAAACAATCTTACAACTTAGCACAAAACACTCTTAATAACTTGGTACAAAACATTCTTACGAGTTGGCACAAAACACTCTGATAACTTGGCACAAAACACTCTTATTACTTGGCATACAAAACACTTACAACTTGGCAAAAAGTAATCTTATAGCTTGGCATAAAACACACAATTTGGTGCAAAAAAAACTCTTACAACTTGGCACAAAACAGTCTTATAACTTGGCATACAAAACACTTACAACTTGGCACAAAATACTCTTATAACACGGCACAAAATATATTTATAACTTTGTACAAATCCCTCTTATAACTTGGTGGAAAGCACTCGTATAAATTGGCTCAAAAAATTCTTATAACTTGGAACAAAGCACTCATAAACTAGATATCTAGGCTGCAGATTCCATTCTATTTGAAATTCAGATATGAAATTCGCGTTTTAACCCCCCCACATGATTTTACCAGTTGATTTTCTTTCCAAAAAGGGCCATATTTAAAATACATGGCCATGATTGGGAAACCCATTTTAAACTCGACAGGTACCTAACACTTCGACAATAATTACCCGAGTTACTTTCCATCAAAGCTGTGTGATCAGTATAAAAATGTTCCCTCATGCATAAAAACCCACACAAAAAAATATTCATTACAAATCGTAGATATTTATTCTCATACAATGGACCTTATGAATCACTGAAACAACAAATGGAATCTAGACGTTAGTTTACAAAATGCTACGAGCACCATAATAAAACGGTCAAAATTTCATAAGCAAATGAATGCGGAACTCGATTCAAAGGCCTGACACAAAAATGAATATTAAATCTTACATGTATCATTCAATAAATCTGGGTTACCGAGATGAAATATACATAAGGGAGCCGCTGCTGCTGTTGCTGCTGCTGTAAGCCTCGCTTTCAGGACCAACAAAAGAATTCTCCTGAACTGAACGAGCAAAAGGGGCAAAAATGGCAACACAAAAAGCTTTTGAAACAATCGCTTCGGTATTCTCTGTTTTAAAATGTTCCCTTTTTTTCTGAATAAGTAAAGTGTGACACATCCTACACCAGAATGTAAAGTTACAGATGCTTTAAGACGACCCAAAAACAAAAACATAAAAATAAACAAAAAATGAAGGGTTTATGTTTCACTGGCTCGAAAAAGAATCTCGACAAGGCTGTTCAATGAATAAAATATTTCTCTCTCTCTCTCTCTCTCTCTCTCTCTCTCTCTCTCTATATATATATATATATATATATATATATATATATATATATATATATATATAATACATACAGTATATATATATATATATATATATATATATATATATATATATATATATATATATATATATATATATATATATATATATATATATATATATATATATATATATATATATATATATATATATAATACATACAGTATATATATATATATATATATATATATATATATATATATATATATATATATATATATATATATGTCCACGCTTTACAGTAAATGTGTCATAAACACATATCACAAATATGTTGAAAACAAGTGTGAAAACAAATCTTTGGTAACTGCTAGATAATCGTATGAAGTACTGGTTGGGCTAACAATACGTCGTTGACTTGTATTCAACAAGTTTGTGATGTGTGTGAGTGCAGCAAGTTGTGATGTGCTTATGACATGTTTAACCGCCATGTGAACGCTCACTGAATAAAAAATCTCTCTCTCTCTCACACACACACACACACACACACACACACACACACAAAGCAAGACAACCCAAAAATGCTATATATATACACATCAAAATAAATTTTCGCATGACCCCCAAAATACCTACACGACAGGTCAACTAGAACACCTATAACTACTGCTCCTTTCAACCATTATTTTCCAGTCTACTACTAACAGTATTCCAGGTGCTTCTGAAATACAAGCAATCCATATATCGTGGCGGACACACAAATGTATCTCAAAATTCTTGTTTGTTCAGGCCGAGTTCAACTTCAACGCTTGAAAGAAACATTTGCAGCTGAAAGTTTGGTGTGTTCTTTTTCCACTGTGAATGAAACGCCTTTTATTTCTTGCCTTTCGAAGGAATGGAATATACAGTAGAACTGAGGCCAAAGGCCAAGCGCTGGGGCCTTTGAGGTCATTCAGCGCTGAAAGGGAAATTGAGAGAAAAAAAGGTTTGAAAGGTGTGACAGGACGAAAACTTCTCAGATGCACTATGAAACAACGATAGGAGAGGGTGGAAAGAAAGACGGAAGAAAGTAATATGAACGGAGATGCAGTAAAAGAATGAAAGAGGTTGCGGCTAGGGCCGAAGGGACGCTGCAAAGAACCTTAAACAACGCCTACAGTGCACCGCGTGAGGTACACTGAAGGCACTACCCGCCCCCCGCCGCCCCCCCAACCAGGGCCCTTTCGATGGAAATTCCTACCTACATTTCGCAGTATACTACTAGAACAGATTCATTTAATGACTTCGTACATCCCTCTGGCATCGCAACTGCCACTGTGATCGCTGACCAATATATACACCAGCAAAGGTGTACATTTCGCCACCTAATTTACTACGTAAATTTGATGGCTTAATGTATCTTAATATATTAGACGTATACCATTCATACATACATATATAAATTCATGCCAATGATATGTAAATATTTCTAATTCAACAAATTCTTACATGCATACATACATATATATATATATATATATATATATATATATATATATATATATATATATATAATATATATATATATATATACATATATATATATATACATACATACATACATATATATATATATATATATATATATATATATATATATATATATATATATATATATATATACTGTATATATATACACACACACATATATATATATAATATATATATATATATATATATATATATATATATATATATATATATATATATATATATACAACAAAACCACCAACTACGTAAATACAAGTAACTGCGCGAACCTTTATATTAAACACCTTAGCTTCAGAGTAATAAAAACGTCAGTCTTTCTTACTCGCTGAGAAACAGAAGACACGGAGCTTTGTATTCCATCAAAGGCTGCGACGCCACAGTTGAACAACCTATTACATTTGAGAAGCATCAAAGGAGCTGAAGAACGCTTCCTCCACAAGCACCAATTATTAAGAGATAAAAAGAATTACACATATCCCTGGACAGAGAGAGAGAGAGAGAGAGAGAGAGAGAGAGAGAGAGAGAGAGAGCAGAAACAAGTAAAATAATTCTTTGTGGCAACGCCATGAATAAAAGAAAATATACGGTCCTATGGAATGAAAATCAAAGACTATAGGATAAGGGCTAAATTAGAAAGAAGAAATGAAAGCTCAATAAACGTGATTGCAAAGAAAGACTCAAGAGATGTCAAAAGAAGAAAGCCATAAGAAGAGGCAAAAGAAGAAAGACAAAAGACAAGAAACAAGAAGAAAGGCACATGAAAAGCAAAAAGAATAAAGACTCAGGAAAGGCCAAAGAAAGAAAAAGACAAGACAAGACAAAAGAAGACAGAAAAGCCAGAAAAATGAAAGACACAAGAAAAGAAGTCACAGGTAAGGCCAAAGAAAGAAAGAACGATACAAGAAAAACAGAAAGACAAAAAACAAGCAACAAGAAGAAAGACACAGATAAAGCCAAAAGAAGAAATACAGTAGACTTAAAAAGAAGAGAGACACAAGAAAAGCCAAAGAAAGAATGACACAAGAAAAACAAAAAGACAGAAAACAAGAAAGAGAAGAAAGACAAAGGAAAAGCCAATAGAAGAAAGACACAAGTAAAAGTCAAAAGAGGTTGTGGAACGATAAAAGGAATTTCTTCAAAAGAGGCTCGAGTGGGGAGATCCAAAATTAAAGAAGACAACGCACATGGTATATAATGTCAGGTGCTCCGCTGGAGAGAGAGAGAGAGAGAGAGAGAGAGAGAGAGAGAGAGAGAGAAAAAGAGAGAGAGAGAGAGAGAGTTGAACTGCATGTGAGACCTCTGCAGATTACTCCATGATAGAGATAGAGGGAGACAGAGAAGAGAGAGACAGTTGAACTGCATGTGAGACCTCTGCAGATTACTCTATGAGAGAGAGAGAGAGAGAGAGAGAGAGAGAGAGAGAGTTGAACTGTAGGTAAGAACTGTGAAGATTACTTCCAAATGAGAGAGAGAGAGAGAGAGAGAGAGAGAGAGAGAGAGAGAGAACACAAGGGCAACAGGATGAGAAAAGGAGGAGATGGAGGAGGCGGAGGAGGGGGTAAAAATAGAGAGAAGGAGGAGGAATTACGAAAAGTGAAGATGCAGAAGAGAAGGGGTGGGGGGCGCAAGTTACAGACGAAGTAAGCGAAAAGACGTGGTGTTGACGAGAGATGGTGTGGAACAAGTAGATTCAAGGGAGAAAAGAGAAAATATGAAAGAAATTAATACAGAAATATAAACTAGATAAGAAAAAAGAAAATTAACAAATAAAAATAAATACGGGCTAAAAAGAGTTAAAAATGGGACTTTTTGGCCGCAGCTGGAACAAAACTTATCAAATAAAACAAAACTTAACTGCATATCCCACTCTACATGGTGGATGATTGATTGATTAAATGTTCTCTGGCATCGGGAAAACTAATGTCACTGAAATCATCATTTGTTGAGAGTGAAGAAATCTATATAAAACCTATGGACACGATGACAAGACACTGTACATTAAATATATATAATATATATATGTATATATATATATAATATATATATATGTATGTGTATATATATATATATATATATATATATATATATATATATATATATATATATATATATATATATATATATAACTATATATTTGTTACTATCTCTTCTTCAGTAACTCAAAACACTTGTTACTACATTCAGATCTTTCTGCAAAAGTTATATATATATATATATATATATATATATATATATATATATATATATATATATAAACATATATGTGTATACATTACATACATATATGTGTGTGTACATTATATATATATATATTATATGTAACATATATGTGTGTATACATACACACACACATATATATATATATATGACTTATATATATATATATATATATATATATATATATATATATATATAATATATATATATATATATATATGACTTTTTCAGAAGATCTGAATGTAATTGGCAAGTGTTTTGAGTTACTGAAAAAGAGATATACCAGAGGCAATTCTCACAGTAAACTTGAAACAAAGAACGATACCTAACAGTTGAAACTTGGCATGTAGCTGGAATATAACACTAACGAACAGAAAATGGTAATGGGATTGCAAGATAAAATGAAGAGCTGGTAAATAAGCGAGAAAGAATGGATTAGCCGGAAAAGGAAGTAAAAACGGAAGCAAAACCAGAGATCATAAGGGAATGATAAAGAGTACAACAGGGACTGAATGATGAATGATAGAATAATAGCGAAAGACAAACATAACAGTTAAGAAAGGGAGACAACAGTGATAATAGGGACATATTCAAGGGAGGAAACGAAG
The DNA here is from genome assembly GCF_040412425.1 of Macrobrachium rosenbergii. Classification (NCBI taxonomy): domain Eukaryota; kingdom Metazoa; phylum Arthropoda; class Malacostraca; order Decapoda; family Palaemonidae; genus Macrobrachium; species Macrobrachium rosenbergii. The sequence continues at coordinate 25,299,364 of NC_089793.1, read as the reverse complement.
GGACCACATAAAGAATGGTAATCAAAAATGGATGAAAAGGATAAGACTGACAATGGAGTCAATGAATGGAGGAAAAGGGAAATTATTCAATAAGAAGGATATGAATGTGTGTGATGCTGAATTACTCGTGTTAATTAACAGTAAATGGAAAGCGTTTGATTTATTTACATTAAAATTATGTATATGTCAGTTTTTTTATTTTCTGATTAATTCTCGGTAATTCTAAAAGCAGCTGCTGATATAATAATAATAATAATAATAATAATAATAATAATAATAATAATAATAATAATAATAATAATTTATATAAAAGAAACAGTTCTTCCTATGGATTGTCAAAAGAACTTCCAGCCTACAATATGTCTCAAACACCTGGAATATTAGTTGAGCACACACACACACACACACAGAAGAGAGAGAGAGAGAGAGAGAGAGAGAGAGAGAGAGAGAGAGAGAGAGAGAGAGAGAGAGAGAGAGCTTGTTACCTGATACCACAAGTTACTTTTCTCCCATAGGTTCTGGAGAGAGAGAGGGAGAAGAGAGAGAGAGAGAGAGAGAGAGAGAGAGAGAGAGAGAGAGAGAGGCTCATGTTACTTCCTGCACCACGAAAGTTACTATCTCCATAGGTTTTGGAGATCAAGAGAGAGAGAGAGAGAGAGAGAGAGAGAGAGAGAGAGAGAGAGAGAGAGAGAGAGAGAGAGAGAGCTGCAATATTGGAACCCCAACAGAATTAATACGGGGCCCAGACGTTTCTAGCCTTTCTTACCGCTGTAGGATAATAGTGTTGACACAGGCCCTACTCTTTCCTCACCCCACCCACCTCCGAATATCCTTGGCTCAAGACAGGGAATCCGACCGAGGCCTTGAAATGTTCGTATCATTCACGGTGTTTGAAAACCGAATTAAACGGAGGACTGACTTCTGATTTGGGTAAAAGACAAGTGATTTGGCTCCTGCTTTGTTCGAGTTCTCGAAGAGCATGGAGTTGTATTCTATCAATTTCTACGGGCATAGAGCCAGGCTTTAATTACGCGCGAGCGCACGCACGCATATATACATACAAGCATGTATGTATATATATATATATATATATATATATATATATATATATATATATATATATATATATATATATATATATATATATAATTTTTTTTAACATAGTCTCAAGTAACAAACTAGAAAAAACCGTAACAAACTTATCAGTGATAACCGAGTAAACCGCTTGTAGTCATTTTTAAAGTGCAATCATGAGTGACATTAAGAAAATACAGATTAACGAACACAAAGCTAAAGTAAACTAAGATAGGTGAAGTGGAGTAAGATAGTTTTTAATAAATGCAAGACAAATAAAAATGCATAATTTAATATTATAACTCATTACCTCTGAATGTTGTCATGCAACGCGTAAAACAGGCTATACAACTTTACGAAAACCAATTAATATTAGATAGATAGATAGATAGATAGATAGATAGATAGATAGAGAGAAAGACAGAATTTAGCCCAAAGGCCAAGCGCTGAGATCCATGCGGTCGTTCAGCGCTGTAAGGGAAACTGACAGTATGAAGGTCTGATAGGTACAGCAGGAGGGAACACCTCGCAGATGCACTGTGAAATAATTATTAGGAGAGGGTTGAGGAATGTAAGATGAAAGAGAGAGAATATGAACGGAGGTGCAGCAAAAGGAATGAAAGGAGTTGCAGCTACGGGCCGATGGGGCGCTGCAAAGACCCTCAAGTAAAGCCTACAGTGCACCGCACGAGGTGCACTGACGACACTAGCCCCCCACGGGAACCAACTAATAATATATTAATAAACCACCAACATATATATTTGCAATTAGCTCTTCCAATAGCGATAACCTTTGTGAGGAGACCAGAAACCTCTCCATTAAAATGCAAATATATTCAAAGGTTCACCTGCTATTGTTTGTATCTGATTCCAGCGCACATCTGATTCATTTTTATAACCGAAATACATCGCATTCATGAAAGGATAAGCCATTTACCATTTGAATATTTTAAAAAGCTTTCGCGTCCTGTCAAGGAAAAGCGACAAACTATTTTTTTTTTATTTGCTTCCACGATCCAGCAATGTTGAAGCGAAATATTTGCGATTCCTTTTCGAAAGACTGTATTATTCCTCTTCTGCAAAGGCAATTTCGTCTGGAAATTAACTAGATATGGTCGACAGTATCAAAATATATTTATTGTAGTTGTATGTAGTTACAGTGTACCAGTATAACAGGAAAAATGTTTACAATGCTGACCATGAAAAAGCGCCTCATTTATATGTAAATATACGAATAAATAGATATACACACATATATGTATGTAGATATATACTGTACATATATGTGTGTATATATACATACATACATTTATATATACATATATAATGTATATATAAATTATATATATAACATATATATATCAGTAATATAAATACACACCTCCCAACATACTGCTGCACACTCAAACAAACATGTTTACCTGCCGAACATTTTCACAGCGGTATTTTGAGAACGAGAGAGAGAGAGAGAGAGAGAGAGAGCCAACATCCCACTTCTCCCAGCCTACCTACTTTAATCTGGATGTCAAATAACTCAAATGTATAATAATTTCCCACCAAAACCAGAGATACATTTTCACGCTTTTTTAACCCCTGCTCTGGACGAAAAAAAAAAAAAAAAAAAAAAAAAAAACATTCGGCGCAAAATCGAAAATAAAATAACCCCGTTGAGTACTGTAAACGAAGTACGTGATTAATCAGTGTGTGAGTGTGTGTGTGTATGTACGCATGTATGTATGAATGTATGTATATGTGTATATATATACATATACAATATATATATATATATATATATATATAATATATATATAAATGTATAATTTGGGAACATCCTCAAGCGCGTGAGGACAGACAAACCCTAGAGAGAGAGAGAGAGAGAGAGAGAGAGAGAGAGAGAGAGAGAGAGAGAGAGAGAGATCAGTAGTTACACGATGAAATTGAAATGGAGAGGAAAAAGTAATCCACGAGAGAGAGAGAGATTCAGTTACAAGATTAAATGCAGAGAAAACTTAATCTATGAGGAGAGAGAGAGAGAGAGAGAGAGAGAGAGAGAGAGAGAGAGAGAGAGAGAGAGAGAGAGGCATTATCCCCCCCCCAAAACCTCCATTCTGATTCCTCAGTCTATTAACTTGTCCAAAGTTTAAGAGAGAGAGAGAAAAAAAAAAAACTCCCGAACTTCATCGCTAAAAGATGGAAAACAAAATGATTTAGTTATCAGCAACAAAGGGTTATCAAGTTAGCGACTCCTGACTGACTGCAACAAAACAATGGAAAATATATCAAACCGGTTTTTATCTTTTTCCACCTAACTGTTTCTGCCCGTGTTTTGACACACGAAACTGAAAGAGATTACAGAGTGTACTTTAAATGTCATTTTGCACGGCTATATATATTTTGTTCGCGTCATGTAGCATCGCGCACAATTCTCCTTGCATTTTAATACATTTGTATCTATTTATTAATTTATTTGTTTACTTTTTCTTTTTAATAAGTGAGATCTCTTTCTGTATTTCCCTTTACCTTCTCTTACTTCCTATTGAGCACCCTACTCTTTGGAAGTTTGAATTTCAAGTCAATGGCGCCTGCGGTGGGCTTTTTCCATATGAATACGGTTCATCTTCTGAATAATAATAATAATAATAATAATAATAATAATAATAATAATAATAATAATAATAATAATAATATAAAAATGGATATGTGTGTTCCAGCATAACTCTGAAACGCATAGAGCAATTTCAACCAAACTTGGTATATATACGACTTACTACCTGGCAAAGAATGCTGTAAGGGTTAAGACATCACTAGCAACAAAGGGCACCAAAGGGGGTGGGTGCAGGAAGGCCTTCCCTGAAACGGGGCTGGTTCTGCCCATTGACTTAGTAACTAAATAAACTCTACAGGTTCATCAGACCTCATTTCGGTATACATATGACTTATTATCTGGAAAAGAATACTGTGGGGGTAAGACATCACTGGCACCTAAGGGGGTGGGGGTGGAAAAGGGGTGACATGTAAAAATAACCGAAAATGACAAATATTCATGTCTCATCCATAGTTTTCGAGGTCACTGAGATGAATGGTGACACTTCTGATACCCTTAAGTCCAAGTTCAGTCCCGATAGGAAAGGGTTGGGTGAGAAAGGGTGAAAAATAAAATTCCAAAAATGACAGATATTAATGTTTATTCCACTGTTTTCAAGGTCGCTGAGATGAATAGCAACACTCCCAATGCCCTTTAAGTCCAAGTTCAGCCCTGATAGGAATGTGAAATGTAAAATGTCAAAAATGTTGGGCATTGAAACTCAAGCAACCAACTTAACAGGAGAGAGAGAGAGAGAGAGAGAGAGAGAGAGAGAGAGAGAGAGAGAGAGAGAGAGTATCGGTTGTCAATCAGAGTTTTCTGGGCAGCGCCGGGTTGGTCAGCTAATAATAATAATAAAATCAACGTGCAAATTGTTTTTCCGTGATCACTTCGAATTGCTGAAGCGATGTGACAGTATTAACTGTGTTGGCGATTTTCGCAAACAATTATTCTGTGTTGGCGATTTTCGTAAACAATTATATTTATTGTGTTGGCGATTTTCGCAAACAATTATATTTATTGTGTTGGTGATTTTCGTAAACAATCATATTTATTGTGTTGGCCATTTTCGTAAACAATCATATTTATTGTTTTGGCGATTTTCGCAAACAATTATATTTGTGTTGGCGATTTTCGCAAACAATTGTATTTATTGTGTTGGCGGTTTTCGTAAACAGCCATATTTACAGTGTTGGCGAATTTTGTAAACAATCATATTTATAGTGTTGGCGATTTTCGTAAATTTATATTTATTGTGTTAGCGATTTTCTTAAACAATTATACTGTGTTGGCGAATTTTTTAAACAATTGTATTTATCGTGTTGGCGATTTTCGTAAACAACTGTATTTATTTTGTTGGTGATGTTCGTAAAGAATCATACGTATTTTCGGCCGGTTTATGTATATACTGGTCACTGAATGACGTATTCATGTATCTGAAAGCCTTTAATTAAATACAGAGGAAGAAAAGGAATGGAATGTAGAATTTAGGCCAAAGGCCTAGCGCTGGGACCTATGAGGTCATTCAGTGCCGAAAGGGAAACTGTGTCACAGCAAGAAAGGTTTGAAAGGTGTAACAGGAGGAAAATCTCGCAGATGCACTATGAAACAGTTGTCAGGAGAGGTTGGAAAGTCAAAAGGAAGAGAGAGACTATGAACGGAGGTGCAGTAAAAGGAATGAAAGCGGTTGCAGCTAGGGACCGAGGGACCCTGCTGTGAACCTTAAATAACGTCTACAGTGCGCCGCGTGAGGTGCACTGACGGCACTATTCCCCTGCACAGATAGGAGGAAATAAAACACTAATCTAGTTCATCCTTTTCTCTCTCTCAGCCTATTTCTCTCATCTCCCGCATTCCTTAAATTAAATACATGAGGAAATATAGTTCTGTTTTGTCAGTCCTCTCCTCTCTCAGCCTATTTCTCTCATCTCCCGCATTCCTAACTGTCTTATATCTTTCATATTCCCAAACACCTTGAATTCAATTACATATCCGTCAGGCTTATAAACCAGAAACACCTTCACGTTTCAAGTCATATCGCTCAGCCTCTTTTGAGTTTTTTTTTAAGGATGAAAATCCAATAATAAGAATTCGATAAGAATTTAGAGCCAAGCTGTGGAATCCTTTATGAGAAAACCCTTTAACATCCACCATCCTTTTTACGAGGGGATTCCTGGAAGCCTGTATTTTTCCAGTCATGTTTACGGAAGGAACCTGATTTCCCTTTCCATTCCCTCTTATGAGGGGGAAATTTGCCCCGCCCCCCCCCAACCACCACCACCAGTTGCTCCTGCACAAAGGGAAGGTGAAGAGAGAGAGAGAGATAGAGAGTTTTTCTTGTCTAAGTGCTTTTTCAGACTACACATTAATAGTATAATGTCGATAAGATGGATAGAGAAAAAGTAATCAATGAGAGAGAATAAAATGGATAGAGAAAAAGTAATCGATGAGAGAGAGAGAGAGAGAGAGAGAGAGAGAGAGAGAGAGAGAGAGAGAGAGAGAGAGAGTCGGTTTCACGATGAAATGGAGAAAGAAAAAGTAATCCATGAGAGAGAGAGAGAGAGAGAGAGAGAGTGACTTACACGATGAAATGGAGAATGAAAAGTAATCTATGAGAGAGAGAGAGAGAGAGAGAGAGAGAGAGAGAGAGAGAGAGAGAGAGAGAGAGAGAGAGAGAGAGAGAGGTTACACGATGAAATGGAGAATGAAAAGTAAATGGAGAGAGAGAAAAGTAATCGAGAGAGAGAGAGATGAGAGAGAGAGTGAGTTACACGATGAAATGGAGAGAGAAAAGTAATCCATGAGAGAGAGAGAGAGATGAAATGGAGAAAGAAAAGAGAGAGAGAGAGAGAGAGAGAGAGAGAGAGAGAGAGAGAGAGAGTCGGTTACACGATGAAATGGAGAGAGAAAAAGTAATCCATGAGAGACAGAGTGAGTTACACGATGAAATGGGGAAAGAAGAGTAATCTATGAGAGAGAGAGAGAGAGAGAGAGAGAGAGAGAGAGAGAGAGAGAGAGAGAGAGAGAGAGAGATAAAATTTCATTATCGAAACGAAAAACACAAACGTTGCAACAACGAAGGTCAGCGGAGCAGAAAAGGAAAAGATGGTGTTGAAAAAAAAAAAAAAACACCAAACAGAGAATAATAATTAATGGATGAATAGGAATAAAGTTTAAATATATATATATATATATATATATATATATATATATATATATATATATATATATATAAACCTACTGGGTCACTCTACCAGATACGGTACAAAAGTAATAAACTGTAATGTCTCTCTAAACTTCTCAAAATCTTCACACAAAGCCTGAGATCCAAATGTAAGAATATGAAGTCATTCTGAGGTCCATAGCAGGATTCGAACCTGCATCCAGAGTATCAGAACGAGGTCACGTTGCCGACCTGACCATTAAAATATAATCGATCCACTACTTTCTTACAATGTACCTTTCTTAGGTAGCCTGTATCACGTCTTTACACCGATCTGTTACAGACTGCACATGTTAATAATGTATGCAGGAATGTGCATAAATACAGACATATTTATATATATATATATGTGTATATATATATATATATAAATATGTGTATATGTATATATATATGTGTATATATATATATATATAAATGTATGTATATGTATATATATATATATATATATATATATATATATATATATATATATATAATGTAGACTATTGTTAGATACTGAAGCACAATCAAAAAGTGAATAAAATACCTCATAACAAAATTTCCTATTAATGGATTTTGATGAATATTTATAATCAACAGACTATGATTTATAACTGATAAATTACAATTTATCAGGTTAATACTAATCATCCATAACCAGTACTTCCTAAACAAAAGCAAACAAACAAAAAATCTCAAATACAAACCCCAATATAAACACTTGCATTTGTGATGAAAGAAAAAAGTAGCCGAAAGGAACCATAAAAGTAAAATAAATACATTGAATATCATTAATCGATGACATTCCTCAGTTTAAAAAAAAAAATATAAAGAGGAAAGAGAATTCTATCTGCAAAACTGGAAAACCCACAGCATTCCATAAGCACTGCAAAGAGATTTCCCTCTCGCTATTAAAAAGTCAGTCATTTCAAATAACGTTTCCCCACACTAAATCATTCAGTTACAGGGTATCTAAAAATGCCACCATGAAAAAAGAAAAACAATTAAGACTTTGCAAGGACGAATACTGTAAACCGGAAAAAAATTAAATCCACACGAAAAAGAAAAAGCGAGAGATAGAAAAAAAAAAAACACTCGGGCACGACGGTAAAATATCAGTTTCCCTGCACTTTTCCAGACTCGGCTATTTCATAAAACCATTACGAAAAAAAAAAGACGAAAAAACAAAACTGAAGCTTTACAAACGCATCTGTCTCGTGAAAGGGAAATAAAATTATATATAACCTCAATGGAAAAAGTTTTATGTTTCCATTGGGAGTAAAGTAGACTTATATAAATGATTCTATATCGTTAGTTCGGCTGTTTGTATGAGACGTGAAAATGACCTATTTTCATGCACCAATATAGTGAATGACGCGAATAACTGTGAAAGAGGGGACGATAAATAAGAGTAACTTAATAATATAACTTTTCTTTAAGGAGAGATATGGTGAATGACAATATGCGACTGATGACAGAAGGCATAACAGGTGAAGAGCAGTGTTGTGTTGTGACACGGTAATACGTGTATTGTGAAGGAATGGAGTAGCTAGTGAGGACGAGAACGTCCGTAAGTTGCATACATGGACCGGAATATAGAATTTAAACCAAAAGCCTAGCGCTGGGACCTATGAGATCACTCAGCGCTGAAAGGGAATCTAAGAGTAGAGAGGTCTGAACGATGTAACAGGAGCAAAACCTTGTAGCCTAGTTGCACTGTGAAATAATTGTTAGGAGAGGGTGGAAAACAAGACAGAAGAAAGAGAATATGAGTAGAGGTATAGTAAAAGGAATGAAAGGGGTTGCAGCTAGGGACCGAAGGGACACTGCATATACCTTAAATAATGCCTACAGTGCACCGCGTGAGGTGCACTGACGGCATTATGCCCCTACGGAGAATACTGCTCGTAGAGAGAGAGAGAGAGAGAGAGAGAGAGGCTAAAACTGTAAGAATATTGTGACCTAACCGAATCCAAGATTAGAAATAAATGGTAGTAGCCACAACCCTTCTATGACAGTGGGAATTCAAAAGAATTATATGGAAATATCCTATCAATGCAAAATCGGAATCTAGTGGAAAAAGAATCTGAATAGGTCCTCCAAATCTAAACTAAAACAAAAAACATGAACTTGAAAGCGTTGCCTAAAACAAAAATAAATCTTGGGCTCGATGATGAGCCATAAAGTGAACTCATGGTGAATTTAGTATGTAAATGCTTCCGTGCTCTTGGCAAATGCACATAATTTCTGCATGAAAAGTACTTTTCACGTCTGAGAAATTACAGGGAAGAGAGAGAGAGAGAGAGAGAGAGAGAGAGAGAGAGAGAGGGAGCACAATTCACTTTCTCAACATGTACAGCACGTCAAGACTGAAACAAAAGGCACAAAGATTAGATTAAGTAAACATTTTATATATATTTATACATATATGTTTATATATATTATATATATGTATGTATGTATATGTGTGAGTGTGTGTATAGCCTATATTTCTGAATCGAGATCCTTCCAGTATCGCAGAATTAAGCCTATTAGTGACAAACGGATAACCATTTATTTTTTTTTCTCAACGACAAAGGAATAACCATTTATTTTTTTTTCTCAACTCCCTATACTTTATATTCTGACCGTATCGACCTAACCTCAGTACAAATGTGAAAGCTTGAGACACTAAAGATTCACGCCAGTTATTTGGACATAAAAGCACAACAACGGCAGTTACCAGGCTCTCCTACTCTTCGTACCAGACACCGGCCCCCTCCATCCCCTCACTATACACACATACACACACACATGATGAGGGGAGATTGATATAGTAACTTGAAGGAAAATCATTCAAAACGGAAATCAGAGATGGTGCCACCTCCGGAGTCCAAACATCGGGAAGAAGAAATGACGACACCTCAAAACATCGGGATGTCACAACGCGAAAGAAGCCTTTCGCTTTCAGTACCCGATGTGCAACGTCGTAATACCTGTCTGTAGACAGAACATGACAACCTGACAAGTCGAAGATGCCCCACGCCAGTTCAGTGGTATCGAAACCCAGCATTCTTAATGCATGGCACATACCTGTATGACAGCTCCAGAAACGTGCAGAAACTTCGATTTCACTTCCTTTTGCCTTTTTTTTTTGTTTTATTTATGTAAATACCTCTCTGGACTTTATACCTGAAAATTTAAAATGCTGGGCTGTAATTTAGTTATTTAAATAACTTAATCCTTAATCCCTCTCGTTACATTTACAACATATCATTCACGTTCTGGGGAAAATGAAAATAGCTCTAATATTACTCGAGGTGCATGCAATTCACGACACCGATTTAACCCTGAAACAATGTTGTGTTAGAACTACCTACGCAAGCTGTAAATAGCACGAGTGAGTGCTCTTAATGCATATAGTCTATATATTGTGCCAACTGCCGAGTGTGGACTGGAAATTCACTCCTAAAACACTCTTGTTCTCTGGAAAAATTACAATACTGGTACACATGGCTGACGGTTCACAAACAGACCCACTTTTAATTAGAAGCCAAGAGAAATTCCCAGAATTCTAGCCTCAGCCCCATGATGATGTCTGAGAGAGAGAGAGAAAGAGATATAAAAGGTCATGTTTAAAATTACACATCGTTAAACGACCATTTACGTAAACAGCCACGCCTATAAACAGCTTCTGAAAATCATTAAAGCTAACTCTACTCACTACGAAGTCTTTGAGAGTTATCTTGGGAATTAGATATTCCCCCCAAAAATAACACAAACGCATTTATGAACGCTTATATTGGCATACACTACATGATGCAGAGATATACACACATCTGGGAAAGTAATTTTTAATAAATATTTTAAGTTCACAAACCTGGTCATTAGGTTTCCTTGATGAAACCTACACTTACACATATACATTAGTATATATATATATATATATATATATATATATATATATATATATATATATATATATATATATATATATATATCTATACACATATATATTGTATATATTCTGGTTGAATCCCTGTACAGAGGCTCTTGAGCAGTGCTGAAATCCCCACACAGACTGTTTCATACCACTATCTTGCATGCATTCTCGTACTTCCTGGATATTAAGACCTTTCATTTCCAATACTTCAACCATATCTAATTCGTCCTTTATGGGTCTTCCCCTCTTGATCACTCCTAATATTTTTTGATTAAGCACTCATTTCACCAGCCTTTAGTCCTACATTCTCCCAACATAACCAAACCATCTTGATGTACACTGCTTCATCCTTTCATATATGCTACCCTTTGCACCACTTCTTTAAAGAAATTCCACATTCCTCGTCTTTTTTCTTCCTCCTATGCCACATATATTATACAAAGAATATATCTCTCGACACTTTTAAACTATTTATTTCAGTCACATATAGTATCCATGTTTCACTTCCATAAAGAAGAGTTGGCTCAAAAACATCCATTACTATACAGTATCCCAAATCTGACCTCCACAAACAGTAATTCTTTTCCAAATATTCTGCACACGCACCGTCCAGTTAATTCATTGCTTCAATATTCTGTGACAACTCTTCTCACTCCTTACTATCACCCATTATAATTATTCTCAAATACTCTTTTGCTACTATTCTAAAATCATTTTGCACATGCTGGAGAATTGGAAATGTTACTCCATTCACTAAATGTGAAGTGGTAGGTGGAGCACTACCAATTACTGCCTAGTTTCTATAACTTGCATGTGTATTCAGGAGAGAATGGCGTTCTTGATTTATGGTGCTGTAGGCTAGGTCAGGGGGGGTTTGCATCCCTAATTATTAGGATACGGAACCTTAGCAACCTGTATTGCACACTGTATGTTAAAATATTAGGGCTACAAAGCCCTCATTTGTAACCTTGAGGAATGATCCCTAAGGTAATTCATAATTTATCTTCACAGCCAGGTTAGGTTGCGAGTAACTCCACGTGGCTCTAGTCCGGTAGGACCCAGTACCCTAGGTATATAGCCTAGTGTTAGGCTTGGAGGGTTAGGCTATTGTGCATTCTTATTATTCCTTAGTTTTTGTTTGCGGCCATCGATAAACTCCGTGTTACAATTCTGGTGCCCAAATTACTGTGAGATATAAGGGGCGTTTTAATGGGCTAAGCAAGCATTTGCAACTTGAATTCAGTGTCAACATGGAATTCACTATCAGAATTGGTTGAATGACGGTTATCATAACACTTTTTCAATGAGAAGTGAGGCAAGAATACAACTTGAACAATATTGTGAGAGTTTGGTTATTTCTTGATATTGTTTAGAAATGTTCCACTTTGTCATGGACACTGATTAATAAATGTTAGCCACTTGCAGCACATGCATACATATGAGCACTTATGCGATAAACTTTCCTTATCCTGATATAATAATTTTAACAATGGGTGCTTAGTGTAAAATGTCCTGATAGGAACATAATGGGTTTTAAATATGAAACCATGATATAAAGTGTCTCTTTACTCATCTGAAAGTAATCCCTTACACTGATAAATGCTTGCTCCTCCAAAAACCAAACTGGTTAACTGACGAAATCAAAGACCAAGATTGGGACAAGCAGAAATATGTGCCTTCTAGTTGTGCACCTCCCAAGCTAATGATAAGGAATATGCCAAAAACAATGATAAAAGGGAGTTATTATTGGAAGTTAGGACCCAGTATGCAATATTTGGTTGGGATGAATTTCAGGATTACACTTATGACACTTTCAATAAGTTTAGGATGGTGCATCGGTGGCCTGGTAAAGTAAAACCTAATGCCCTTGGTTTGGTGCGGTTATCGAAAGTAAGATTAGGCTGCATCCCTGAGTTTTACTTTCTGGCTTCTAGCACTTTAAGACACGCTGGGCGTGGCATTCAGTATGGGAAGACATGGTAACCTAGGTTAGGTTGAGAGGGAAGGTTAGGTTGTATTCCTGTAAATTGGCCTTGTGACATCTTTGTCTTTTATAACGTATTGTGACTGAAACTGATTATAAACAGAAACCAAGTATTTTTTCCACCTAATTCTCCAGTGGTTCATGCATTTTTAACAAATCATGTTTTTGAAATTAACTTGTAATTGGTTCTCCCTAACAACCACTGTTTATCACTGGGGTCGGCTAATATTAATATAAATAAATAAATATGGGCTGGAGAAACGTAAACCAGCAATAATAGTCTGACGAGCATATCACCACAAGTCAGCAGTCTGAAAAGTACGTTGGTAAGCCTCAGCACCAAATGATAAGTTAGGTTAGGGAAGGGACTGCTAAGAAGCAACCTCATCATTTTGTGTACGATTTACAATGCTTCAGCATTGGTTAGGCTAGATGGGGTGGGTTAGTGCAAATCCCTTGACCGAAAAGAACCCAAACCCATGCTAAAGTTACAGTGGCATCTTGTTCTTCATGGAGTGTTTGATGATTGAGGCTAATTAGGCCTATATGTGAATCATGTGTTATTCGGGTTGACTTATCATATGGTTATGTTACTGAACATTCCTATTTGTGCAACAATACCTAATTCACTACTTTTTCGTTTTCCCTCACCTTCGGAAAACTGGTTTCCCAATGGGGTTGACGGCTCTTTCCTTAACAGTTTATTTTTTTTTGGGGGGGAGCCCAATAGTTTAAATATCAGAGTATTTTGCCTTAACCCTTAGGCTACTAGTTTAAGTTACGGTAGCCAACGACATTATCAGAATAAATACATGAAAATTTATCTTACGTAACCAAAACGAATATCATGCAAATGACCGAAAGCCCACCGCAATTATATAATATATATGTTGCTAACCTTAACAGCTGAACTCCGTTCTTCTTAATTATGAGCCAACGTTTCGTTGTACAGAGGCCTAAGCTCTATCGAGTTCATTCATTTAAAATTCCTTTCTTTCATATCTTATTTATTTATTTCGAATGTTATTTTTTCCAAATCTCGATTCTGGATGTCCTTAGTGACGTCCGCACCACAGTAAAAACGATAATTTCACCAACAGGAAAATAAAGTAATTCACTTAAAATGAGAATAGGGCTTACGTTTCACTACCCTTGCGAAATGACCTTGCTTACAAAAACAAAGTCCGAATGAAAGAAATAAACCATACATTTTTCTAATATCAACTTATTATTTTGCTTTGCTTTATTACCCCATAAACAATAAAAACAAACAAATTGTAATAATACATTTTGAAATCTTATAATTTTAATAAATGATACCAAATTCAGGTGCAAACTGGCGAATAAATTTTCGTTAAAACTTTAAAAAGGTGTATGGTCATCAAGTATGTTACTCCGATGGGGAAGAACGATACTTTGTCGACTAAGTTAACCTATCCCCAGTGACACTCCGCGTTTGTGTTCGCAAATCGCCTCGGTTTGAAAGTTGTGAGATTGCAGGCGTTCTTTATCTTTTCACGCATCGTTTGTGTCGTATTTCCGACTGGCTGCAAGTGATTTTTGTGTTAGACTTTAGGTAAGAACCTAAGCAATCAATGTCTGTACTTAGACAAACATTTAGTTTAAGGGTAACCTGCCTTAAGCCTCATGTGATAAATTATATACATTAATTTATTCCCAGATACATGAATTGTATGTTTATCTGGTAAAACCTTACTTTAGTTGCGCGGCCTGATTCCCGCCAGTCGCCGACCGCGACATGTTTCTCATACATAAATAGACGTAACCTTTCCTTTAATGTCAGGTCCTGACTAACCAGATCTTACCCACCTAACCTAAATTAGGGCGACATGCCCAGACCTGGGCGGGGCGCCCTGAACCTCGCCCCCGCCCCACCAAGGCCGTAACCTGTCCCGGTCGGTGACAGATGGGAATCAGGCCGCGCAAGTAAAACAAAGTTTTACCATTAATCTGACTGGTTATCTTGAATTTAATACATTGTGTATAGCTCTTCTCCTTCCCGCAAAACTCAACAAGCTAGGCCTATGCAAAAAACGCTGAAAACACGCGGAAATACACTAGAAACACCATTATATAAGAATGTTATATAACAATTTTCCCAAAGTTAACCAAACCAAGTGTGTCAAGTCCCTGTTTTGTTAAAATATAAATAAAGGGACAATATTTCCTATTTAGGGTAGGGCTACTTCCCAGTTTTCACAAAAAAAAAAAAAAAACAAATAAATAGCTAGATTTGCCATTTGATATTTGCCGAGTGAGATATGAAGACGAATCTGTCAGGATTTACATACTAATTTTCATTTACCGGGTGGTACACATGCATAATTATGTAGCCACGTATCATTGTGAAATTTTATTTATATATATATTATCCATGCACACATACACACATATATATATATATGTATATGTATATACTGTACTGTATATATATATATATATATATATATATATATATATATATTGTATGTATGTATGTATGTATGTATGTATGTGTATATATATATATATATATATATATATATATATATATATATATCCAATCACATTCCACAGCAGTCATTACCTGGTCCCCGTATACTTTATGGAAAACGCAAACTTCGCAGCTAGATTTTTATATGATAAATACTAAACTATTTCCAAGACTGTTGCTCGCAAGCACGCCCATGAATGAAAGCCATTCGTAAGACAGTTGCACTGATAGAAGCTATTTGCAAGACAGGTGGTTGGACGCACGTTTACACACACACACACACACGAATAAAAAATATTTGTAGAACAGATGACAAACTCTCATGATCGCCGTATGGGGCATTTGAACGAGGGGGTGATAATTTGATGTAATTACCCGCTTCACAAGTTAATCGATCCCGCAAACAACGGACGCGTAGCCTGGGTGCACACGATTAATTAAGCGGAGCATATACCCTATTACATTGCATTCTTTCGTCAGGAATACAATATAAAATTCTGAGCTGTATATGTCGTGAATCTTTAGAAGACAAGAAAATTACTTAAGTTTTCAACTATAGACCTAGTCTGTTCCCAGGACTCTTGTATATCGCTTCCTCCTTGGGTTAGGCTTCACTATTTTCCTCCCCCCCACCCGCCCCTCCCCGCCCCTCCTGTCCTCCCTTTCCCGCAAATCACCGCCTTTCCATCCCCCCTTCCTCCCACCGTATATTTCCATCTTCGAGGATTTCCATGTTTCCCTCTGGCACGGATAGAAATGAGTATAAGTACTCCTTCCATTTGGTCTACACCATTTTAAATAAGATAAATATTGAAAGATAATATAGGCTTATTTGCTATTATAAATCGGCTCTGTGTCTGCTCAATATAAATAACAACTTTAATATTTTAAATGTTCGAACTCGAGTACTAAAACAAACATGACGGTAATGTTTAAGTATGTATTTTGGTACTACGTATATGACGTTGTTGTATATTTCTTTGTTAAAGATTTTGTGATGATTTAACGGTGATTTCATTTCCCATAAGTAATCTGTTACATATAAAAAGAAGAATTGGATGCGCAAAATATTTTACGTATTATGATTATATTGTCGTGTTCCTGGAACCAAACTGGCTAAAGGTATTTGCTTGCTTTTTTTCTCAGAGTTCGGTATGATACAAAAAGCTTTAGTTAAATCGATTTTATCTTATTTTTCACCTTGACGATTTTGTTAAATCTGGCGAAATGAAGTTATGTCCGGAAAACTTTGTATTTGGAAAAGTCTGATTTTTCGTTCTTTTTGAAGGTCGTTAAAAAGGAATGATCACCAAGTTACGCGTTCTGAAGTGAGTGTAAACATATTTTTATTAGTTTTTTCCATTTTATTTATACCCTGCTGTGGTACAGTGTTGTTTTATCGTCGAGGGGCATGAAGTCGTGTTCATTATGTTGAATTAATGGTAGTTTAGCATGTTGCTTTCTCGCTAAGCTTAAGGACTAAGCTATATATTAAATAGATTGCGTTGCAGAAGATAGTACCATTTGCACTCTGCTGTGTTTGTTAAGTGACAGGAATAATTTTACGGATTCTCTTTTTGGCAAAGGAGGATGTTACTTTGCAGCATCCCTTCGGCCCCTAGCTGCAACCCATTTCATTCCTTTTACTGTACCTCCATTCATGTCTTTCATCCATCTTGTTATCCACCCTCTCATAACAATTATTTCATAGTGCAGCTGCGAGGCTTTCTTAGCTCTTCGTTGGGAGAGTCGGTAGAGCTGCGGACTGACACTCGCTGGGCCGAAGTTCGATTCCCCGGCCGGCTGATGAAGAGTTAGAGGAATTTATTTCTGGTGATAGAAATTCATTTCTCGCTATAATGTGGTTCGGATTCCACAATAAGCTGTAGGTCCCGTTGCTAAGTAACCAATTGGTTCTTAGCCACGAAAAATAAGTCTAATCCTTCGGGCCAGCCCTAGGAGAGCTGTTAATCAGCTCAGTGGTCTGGTAAAATTAAGGTATAAACTTTCTGTTACACTTTTCAAACCTACCTACTCTCAGTTTCCTTTCCAGCGCTGAATGACCTCAATACTCCCAGTGCTTGGGCTTTGGCCTAAACTCTATATTCCAGTCATAGCTATTTTGGAAGGCAGAGGAAAGCATATGCTAATGTGACAACTATTAGAAAAAGAAACCACAACACTGTTATTAACACTAATCATAAGAATCAACGCAGTTAAGTCATTTGTATTCATGAGGCAATTGTAACAACTCCCACGTGTGTCCTGAGTGACGTGGGCTTGTGTGTTCATTCACGGAATTTTGCAGGCGACGCGGCCGTGTGTGTTTTCTCAATGCCTGTGCCGGCTAATTTACACTCAAAGCTTACTTTGTTTACGCATTTTTTTTTTTAGTTGATATATATACTTCGTGTTTATGATGTATGGTGCTGTTGCAAATAACTTCTGCTTTGGCATCCTTCACGATAGATTCCATTTACTGATAATATTAATTTTTTTCTTTTTATATGTTTATTTATTTCTACTTTGTTTATTCGCACTCTTCGTATTTACGATTGTTGTTGCTTTTGTAAATTACTTATGCGTTTTTTTTACCCTTTTATGATAGGCTGCGTTTACTAATAATATTTATTTTTTCTTTTTATTCATTTATTTATTTATTTTAAGAACCACTGCCTGTTAACTAAGTATATCTTCGTTTACCCAGACCACTGAGCTGATTAACAGCTCTCCTAGGGCTGGCCCGAAGGATTAGATTTATTTTACGTGGCTGAGAACCAGCTGGTTACCTAGCAACGGGACCTACAGCTTATTGTGGAATCCGAACCACATTATGACGAGAAGTAAATTTCTATCACCAGAAATAAATTCCTCTAATTCTTCAATCGCCGGTCGGAGAGTCGAACGCTGGGCCAACAGCGTGCTACCCGAGAGCTCTACCCACCCCTCCAATGAAGAACTAGGGCCTGTTAACAAAGAGTTAGGTCGCGTTTATACTGTATTATTATTATTATTATTATTATTATTATTATTATTATTATTATTATTATTATTCAGAAGATGAACCCTATTTCTATGTAACAAGACCACGGGGCCCACTTACTTGAAATTCAAGCTTCCAAAGAATATGGTGTTCATTAGAAGGAAGTAAGAGGAGGTAAAAGGAATAACAGAAAGAAGAGATCGCACTTACCAAAAAAAAAAAAACTAGAAATAAATTAATTTAATAAATAGATAAAAACGTAAGTAAATTATAAAACTGCGTGGGAAGTAAAATCAAATCATTCAACAGAAATATTAAAAACATTAATCAACCGGTGAGTTATATATACGTATAAATACTAACGGGACGATAAGATTTCAATAAGTATTTCACCAGCTTGATTTTGTTTACCTATCCTAACTTGAAGGGTTTTTTATTTTTGTACGATTGAAGGATTTTTTTATTTATATATTTTTTGTGCGACTGAAGGATTTTTAATTTAATTTTTGTGCGGCTGAAGTATTTTTTATTTATTTATTTACTTATTTTTTTTTTTGTGCGGCTGAAGTTCGTGCCGTCCGTAGCTGTCTGTTTCGGTGGAATTTCTCGGAGTTATAAACTTTTGCCTTAACCGTAACTTCGGATTACAGGAGTTAAATTCTTTACATGAAACTCCAAAAACGAGGTCTTAAAGATCAAGTCTTTGTCGCTGCTGTCCCTTTCGAATAAGTGCTAAAAAATCTGTTATCATTTTCTGTTCCAGTTTTAACGGGATACATCCGTTTATGCCGAAAAGCCAAGTCTGGAATTAATATATTTGGACAGATGATGAAGCCGGTTAAAAGATCAACGTATATAATGACTCTTCCCCCTTAGGCATTACTAATGGTTCTTTGCGGCGTCCCTTGGGCTCCTAGCTGCAACCTCTACCATTCGTTTTCCCGTTCCTCCAGTTCCTCGTTGGACGGGTCGGTATAGCCTAGTTCTCGGCTAGCACTCTGCTGGGCCCGCGTTCGAGTCTCCGGCCGGCCAATGAAGAATTAGAGGAATTTATTTCTGGTGATAGAAATTCATTTCTCGGTATAATGTGGTTCGGATTCCACAATAAGCTGTAGGTCCCGTTGCTAGATAACCAGTTGGTTCTTAGCTACGTAAAATAAGTCTAATCCTTCGGGCCAGCCCTAGGAGAGCTGTTAATCAGCTCAGTGGTCTGGTTAAACCGAAGTATAACTTTTTCCCGTGCCTCCGTTCATATTCTCTTCCATCTTACTTCTGCCCTCTCCTGCCACTTGTTTCACAGTGCAACTGTAAGGTTTTCCTCCAGTTACAACTTTCGAACAATTTTTTTGTCAATCTACTTTTAAGTGCTGAATGACCTCATAGTTCCCAGCGCTCGGTCTTTGGCCTAAACTCTGTATTCTTCTAAAAGGTCAAACCTTTGTCGCTGCTATCCTTTTCAAACATACACAGAAAAATCTATATATTTTTCAGTCTCAGTTTTAGCACGATAGGTTAGAAATTCAGTGTGGTGAAATACTTTTTGAAAACTTCTCGTCCCTTTTCTATTTATACGTATAACCCACAGATTAATCGATGCTTTCAGTATTTCTGTCGAACGATTTTGTCTTACTTTTCCTTGCATTTTTATAATTTACTTACATTTTTATCCATTTGTTAACTTGTTGATTTTTTTTATTTGGACGGATGATGAAAAAGAAAAAAAAAGCCTATAATGACTATTCCCAGTAGTGCTGTCTGTGTACCTCACACGGTGTACTGTAGGTATTACTTCAGGTTCTTTGCAGCGCCCCTTCGGCCGCTACCTGCAACCCCTTTCGTTCGTTTTACTATACCTCCCTTCACATTCTCCTTTACTGTCAATTTTCTTTCAGCGCAGAATGACCTCATAGGTCCCAGCGCCTGGCCTTCGGCCTAACTCTTATATTCCAGTTCTTATTCCTTTCTGATTTATTTCCTTATCTTCTTTTCCCTTGCTATTAGAGCCATTGTCCTTTCTGCCTTATCTCCTGTTCTTCTTTTGTGTTGTAAATTGTCAGTCAATTGTGAATTGATCCCAGTGAAAAGAGCGTCTGAATAGTTGTTGGTACTGGTGAGTGGATATTTGAGGCAAAGGCAGAGTTCCCTTGCTTGTGTTAATAATAACTAACTTCTTTGTCGGTGTATTTTCGTGTATGCTTTGTATTATTATGTTTCAGAGTATTAACTATTAACTACTAAGTATTACCTTCTGTTACTTCTTTCAAATAAACACCATATTCTTTGGAAGTTTGAATTTCAAGTCAATGGCACCTTTGATGGGCTTGTTCCATATGAATAGGCACCGTAGGAGGGGGTAATGCCGTCAGTGGACCTCACGCGGTGCAGAGTAGGCATTGCTTAAGGTTCTTTGCAACGTGCATGCAACCCCTTTCGTTCTTTTTACTCTACCTCCTTTCATTGTCTCTTTCTTCCTTCTTACTTTCCAACCTCCTGTTCCGTTCCCAGTTACCACTCTGTTGGCCGCGAGTTCGAATCCCCGACCGGCCAATGAAGAATAAGAGGAATTTATTTCTGGTGATAGAAATTCAATTCTCGCTATAATGTGGTTCGGATTCCACAATAAGCTGTAGGTCCCGTTGCTAGGTAACCAATTGGTTCCTAGCCACGTAAAATAAATCTAATCATTCGGGCCAGCCCTAGGAGAGCTGTTAATCAGCTCAGTGGTCTGGTTAAACTAAGATATACTTAATTTTTCCACTCTCTCCTAACAATAGATTCATAGTGCAAATGCGAGGTTTTCCTCCAGTTACACCTTTCAAACCTTTTACTGTCAATTTCCGTTTCAGCGCCGAATGACTTCGCAGGTCCCAGTGCTTGGCCTTGGGCCGAAATTCTATATTCAAATTCAGTCATATGAACGGGGGTTTATGTTCTGAATAATAATAATAATATAGTAATAATAACAACAACAAAACCTCTATTGTTTCTTAAGATGATCAAGTGTGTTAATGGAATAAAAGTTTCTCATTCAGGTGAACGAAACAAGGGTTTATAAATTTCTCTTTTAATAGAGTTTCATTACTCTCAGTCCGAGCGAAAATGCCTCAAATTGATATCTTTTATTATTATTATTATTATTATTATTATTATTATTATTATTATTATTCATAATCTCGTAACAGAATGAATCCCCAAAATGGTGACGAAATCCACAACGTGGTAGGTGTAAATATATATATACATATATGTATATATAATATATATATATATATATATATATATATATATATATATATATATATACATATATATAAACACACAAAACGAGAACTTTCGAGAACATTCTCGAGTCTCCTCGAGGAGAATCGAACAGGTCTCGAAGTTCTCATTTTGTATATATATTTTTAATATATATATTTACAGTTACACCATTGTGGATTTCCTCACCATTTAGTTTGACTCATTTTTGCTATTATCAGTTTGATGAGACTATTGAAAGAGAAATATAAATGGTTCATTTCGTTCATTTGAATATGAAACATTTATTCCATTAGCAGAGAATATTAGAGTGTAATTAATCAACATTATTTATCAGATTTCACCTACGTGCCGGAACACTCTTAGTCTGGTAAAGAAGCGGTGAAACGATATTGCATCAGTGTTCTGAAATGATACTAGCCGAACTGAGGTTTTGAAGCTGACAGACGAATAGTTTTCATCAGAACGAATAGTCGAACTGACGTTTCGAAGCTGACAGACGAGTAGTTTTCATCAGAAGGAATATCCGAAGTGACGTTTCGAAGCTGACAGACGGGTAGTTTTCTTCAGAACGAATAACCGAAGTGACATTTTGAAGCTGACAGGCGAGTAGATTTCATCAGAACGAATAGCCGAAGTGACGTTTCGAAGCTGACAGACGAGCAGTTTTCATCAGAACGAATAGCTGAAGTGATGTTTCGAAGCTGACAGATGATTCGTTTTCATCAGAACTAATAGGCGAACTGACGTTGAAGCTGACAGACAAGTATAGCCAAACTGATGTTTTGAAGCTGGTAGACAAGTAGTTTTCATCAGAACTAATAGGCGAACTGACGTTTTGAAACTGACAGAGGAGTAGTTTTCATTAGAGCTAATAGCTGAACTGACGTTTTGAAAGTGACAGACGAGTAGTTTTCATCAAAACTAATAGGCGAACTGACGTTTTGAAGTTGACAGACGAGTAGTTTTCATCAGAACAAATAGCCGAACTAACGTTTTGAAGCTAACAGACGAGTAGTTTTCATCAGAACTAACAGGCGAACTGACGTTTTGAAGCGGACAGACGGGCAGTTGTCGTCAGAACTAATTGGCGAGCTGACGTTTTGAAACTGACAGACGGGTAGTTGTTGTCAGAACTAATAGGCGAACTGACATTTGGAAGCTGACAGACGAGTAGTTTTCATCAGGACTAATAGCCGAATTGACGTTTTGAAACCGACAGACGAGTATTTTCATCAGAACTAATAGGCAAACTGACGTTTTGAAGCTGACAGACGAGTCCTTTTCATCAGAACTAATAGGCGAACTGGCGTTTTGAAGCTGACGGACGAGTCGTTTTCATCAGAACGAATAGCTGAACTGACGTTTTGAAGCCGACAGACAAGTAGTTTTCATCAGGACGAATAGCCGAACTAACTTTTTGAAACTGACAGATGAGTAGTTTTCATCAGAATGAATAGCAGTTTTCATCAGAACGAATAGCCGAACTGACGTTTTGAAGCTGACAGACGAGTAGTTTTCATCAGAACGAATAGCCGAACTGACGTTTTGAAACTGACAGAGGAGTAGTTTTCATCAGAACGAATAGCCGAGCTGACGTTTTGAAGCTGACAGACGAGTGGTTTTCATCTGAACTAATAGGCGAACTGACGTTTTGGAGCTGACAGACGAGTAGTTTTCATCAGAACGAATAGCCGAACTGACGTTTTAAAGCTGACGGACGAGTAGTTTTCATCAGAACGAATAGCCGAACTGACGTTTTAAAGCTGACGGACGAGTAGTTTTCATCAGAAATAATAGGCGAACTGACGTTTTGAAGCTGACAGACGAGAAGTTTTCATCAGAACGAATAGCCGAACTGATTTTGTTAAACTGACAGAGGATTAGTTTTCATCAGAACGAATAGCCGAACTGACGTTTTGAAGCTGACAGACGAGTAATTTTCATCAGAACTAATGGGCGAACTGACGTTTTGAAGCTGATAGACGAGTAGTTTTCCTCAAAACGAACAGCTGAACTGACGTTTCGAAACTGACAGACGAATAGTTTTGATCGTAAAAATGTTCTGAAACATTAATAAACGAACTGAAGTTTTGAAACTGAGAAACGAATAGTTTTATAGGTTTTTCATCGTAAAAAAATAAAAGAAACGCTCTTCGACGATGTTTTGTTTCATTTCTCCCTTTCCGAAATCGACACTTAATCCCTCTTAATCTGTCTGTCGATTAGATTCAACTCTGATCAGAAGTGAATCTTTTAGACAAAACGCTTTTATTTTTTTTTTGAGAAGGCAAAGCGAGCGGTGTGTTGTTTCCCCCCCACCCTCTCTTTCTCTCTCTCTCTCTCATATCTCTTCGGGTTTTTTTCATTCCCAGAAGTTTTCGCTCACGGGAAATCCGCATCTTGCAACTTTTCCCACCCAGAGGAAATTAAAAGCTAAACTCGGGAACAAAGGCAACCACATATCAGTCTTGAGTCTCTCTCTCTCTCTCTCTCTCTCTCTCTCTCTCTCTCTCTCTCTGGAAGAAATTGTTTCTCGGAATTCACTTAATACAAAGAGTACAATCAGGGGAGAGTCATTGTTGATAAAACACACAAAAATCGAATCATAGGCATCGCTTTAATTGTATAAGTCTGCCATAAAAATGTAAATAGCGTAAATACAGTTAATGTAACTTCAGTGAAACAAAATACACCGACAGTAGTTAAAACAGCTTCCTTAAAAGTGAAAATACAGTAGAAATGCAGTTAATACAACTCCAACAAAACAAAATACGCCAACAATAATTAATACAATAGCATTAAAAATGCAAATACGGTAGAAATGCGGTGAATACAACTTCAGCTAAGCAAATACACCATCAGCATTTAATACAACTGTCATAAAAATGTAAAGAGGTAAATACAGTTAATACAACTTCAGTTAAACAAAATACACCAACGATAATTAATACAGCTGCCATAAAAATGTAAATGCAGCTATTACAACCTGTTAAACAAAATACATCAACAATAGTTCATACAACTGGCATAAAAATGTAAATACAGTAGAAATACAGCTAATACAACTTCATTCTATCCAGCATCACTTGAGCAGACAATGAACCTCGAGTGACGCGATGGAGAGAGAGAGAGAGAGAGAGCGAGAGAGAACAGGAGCAAATACTCGACAGATTCGGAGGGGTACGAAAGTGCTCTCTGCCACAACACTTACGAGGATCATAATTCCTCCAAGATCAACTCGACCTCTCTCTCTCTCTCTCTCTCTCTCTCTCTCTCTCTCTCTCTCTCTCTCTCTCCGAAAGCATTGATTAATCGGGGCATCAAAGCCACACGCAGATTAATCAGTCCCTTTATAAGTGCAAATGCTGAACGGCAAATGATCCACTTCCTAATTAATCCCGGGGCCTTTGACGGCACCATCTACTTAATGAATACTCTTCTCTACGGCGGCGGCGCATCTAAGTAATTAAATAGCAGGATTTGAATGCTTACGAGAAGAGAAAGAGAGACAGATAGACAGACAGGGGCTTTTCCCTTTAGTTTTGGCGTTAGTTTTTTTTTATTTTTGTTTTGTCGCTCTGACCAGTCGCTGTTCGGGCTGAATGACGGATCAGTCTTTTTCAGTGTCGTCGTTGGGTCTGATCAGTGATCGGATGGGTGATCACTAATGGATGCTAAACGTCATGAATGACTGACTGACCTTGCCTTCTAACACTGAATGTCCGTGTATTTACTTAGTGGCGTAGGCAGTTGGTTACATACGTTAGTGTTTGAAAGGCATGTTAAAAAAAAAAAGGAAAATGAAGAAAAGTGTAGTAAAATAGTATCGAGCTCATTTGCCCTCTTTCGTTTATTTATGGAGAGAGATTAGGAATAAAAGTTATATAGGAAGAATAAGAGAGAGAGAGAGAGGTATAGTTGGGGAAAGAGAGAGAGAGAGAGAGAGAGGTATGGTTGGGGAAAAAGAGAGGGAGAGAGAGGTGGGGAAAAGAGAGAGAGAGAGAGAGGTGGGGAAAAGAGAGAGAGAGAGAGAGAGAGAGGTGGTGGGGGAAGAAAGAGAGAGGATTTACTCTTTTTTATAACATATAGATAAATCCATTTTTAGTGGCTGTATACAGCATATTCAGAAGGCTCACCTGAAGTCTTTTTTTTTTATATTTACATGAATATAATTTTGTTTGAAGATGGTATAATGTTATACTTCAAGAGAAATATTGACAAGTTTTTGGAGCATAAACTGATGCGCCGCTACTGAGCACTAGTTTATTATTTCTTTACTTATAGGTAAATAGATTTAGCTGGCTTTGATAGGCTCCGTGTTTGATATCGAGATTTTATTGCAGCGAATTCAATTACTTCTATACATTTTCTATGACCCTGGGGAACCTCCGTTTACATAAGGAAAAGAGAATTTCCCTTTTAAACATATCTTCGCTGTAATGCTCATGAATATAAGACTGTTTCTCCCCGAAGGAGGGTAGTGCCATTACTGCACCTCACGTGGTGCACTGTAGTCATTACTTAAGGTTCTTCGCATCGTCTCTTCGGCCCCTAGCTGCAACCACCTTTAATTCTTTTTACTATACCTCCAAATATTTTTTCTTTCTTCCATCTTACTGTCTACCTTTTCCTAACAATTGTTTCAGCATTATTCTCACCACTGAATGACCTCATAGGTCCCAGCGCTTGGAATTTGGCCTAAATTTTATATTCCAATTCCAATAAAAATAGTTCTTGATCTGGAAGTCCCTCTACACAGCTTTTATTCTCGTCGATATTATTCCCTGCGGAGAGTTGAAAAGAAAGGGAGAGAGAGGAAGAGAAAGGAATGTATGTCTCAAAATAACAGATCATCTCTTGTATTAAGGCCAAGAACATCAGGAATAAGGTTTATGGGAAGGTGAAGCTGAGGATCCCCAACCTCTCCACCCTCCTCCCCCAATCCTCAGTTCCCCCCCTCTCCCCCAAGGAGGGCACTGGGTCAGCCGAAGGCTCTTGTAAGGCATTAAGGGTGAGAAGGAACCCTGTGACTTCGAGGGGAACATTGAGACTCAACTGAACTTTTTCCCTTCGGGTGGCAGTGCCGTCAGTGCACCTCACGCGGTGCTCTGTAGGCATCACTTGAGGTGATCTGCAGCGTCTCCTAGACCCCTGGCTGCAACGTCTTTCATTCCTATTATTGTATCTCCGTTCATATTCTTTTTCTTCGTTCTGATTTCTCATCCTCTCCTAACAGTGCAACTGCGAGGTTTGCCTCCTTTTGTAACCTTTTACTCTGTTTTCCTTTCAGCGCTGAATGACCTCATAGGTCCCAGCGCTTGGCCTTTGGCCTAAATTCTGTATTTCAGTCCAGTTTCTTTTTACTGTACCTCCTTTCATATTCTCTTTCTTCCATCTTACTTTCCACTCTCTCCTAACAATTGATTCATAGTGCAACTGTGAGGTTTTCCTCCCGTTACACCTTTCAGACCTTTTACTGGCAATTTCCGTTTCCGCGCAGAATGACCTCATAGGTCCCAGTGGTTGGCCTTTGGCTTAAATTGAATATTCAATTCAGTTCATCTGAACTCCTCCCGACCGTAAGTGCTACGCAGCCTCTGTCTTTACCTCACCAGTGTGTTTTTCCCTTTTTTTCCCTTCCTCGTAGGGGATTCTCAACTTACCAGCTCATTCCTTACTCCTGATTTAAATGTGGATAAGGCAAGAGAATTTAATGCTTACTCTCTCCTCGAAATTTTTCAACTTAACAAGTTGCAAGGAACGTTTTGTTTCCCGTTTTGTCACGTCTTCGATGCAACGCCAGATTACGTAAACAAATGAATGAGCTTAATCCTGTTTTCTCTAAAGCTCCTTTTTCTAGTTGAAGATCCGTTCCTTTCATTGTGACCGTCAGTCCTTGCTTAAAAAAAGCCACTGAGTTGCCTGCCCCAGCGGCCTTTGCATTAAAAAAAAAAAAAAAAAAGTAAAGAAAATCAAGAACTCATTCTTGTCAGCTGTGTATTATCCCGACGGCGGTCTGAGACTGCACCTAGATCTACTGCACTTGTAGCCATGGTCCATAAATGATAAGATACAGTCGTTTGTTACATCTATAGATTTACATATACTTGGTTATAGAGCACCCAAAGTGCATTCCTCAGCCGTTAGGAAGAATGGAAACTGATGACAGGTTTTCATATTAGCTTTCCGATCAAAAAACAAAAAACAAAAAATTGTACATAGGTAATTTTCCTTACCACGTCAAGCAAGTGATGCATTATTAACAAGCGGCTTTTACCCCGCCTCCTTTGTAGCCCTTTTGTGAATATTGCCATGACAGCGTTTCGTCCATCTTCTTCTTCTTCTTCTTCTTGTCCTCCTCCTCCTCCTCCTCCTTCTTCTTATTCTCCTCCGCCTCCTCCTCCTCCTCCTGCCTCTGTTTCTTCTTCTTATCACTCTTCTTCATCCTCCTCCTCTTCCTCTTCCTCCTCCTCCTCCGGCTTCTTCTTCTTACTCCTCCTCCTCCTCCTCCTCCTCCTCCTCCTCCTCCGTTACAGAGAGTAATTAATTCACCTCGATCCGACCTCCAATAACGTCGTAATTTTCCCGGGAACTCCCATCCTCTGTCGGGAAAAAACGAACCAATATTGGAATGAGAATGATCTTGGGACTCTGTTACTGACGAATTGCAAAATAGACCAGAAAGACGAATGGTTTTTATATCGATGCATTCGGAGAAAATGTTTAGCTTTGAGAAGCCGAATTTTATCCTTTTTCTGCTTATAGTTGCTTTTTTGGAAGATACTTATTGATGCCGCTGCGTGTTGAGTGGTTGATGTCGTATCCAAAATTCGTTTAATTTTACTGACTGGACTTTTAAAGATCTTGTTTCTTAAGTGACCAATTTATTGGCGCACGAGGAAAATCTTTTCAAGCCATAATGCTAATTAGCAAACTGTGAATTCTTGTATAATTCTCCTTTTATTTTAATAATTTACTTACATATTATCCATTTATTAATTTATTAATTTGTTGTTTCTTTTTGATAAGTGAGATCGCTTTTTCTCTGTATTTCCCATTACCTCCTCTTACTTCTTTCAAATGAACACCATATTCTTTGGAAGTTTGAATTTCAAGTCATTGACCCCTGTTGGCTTTCCTCCAGTGAATAGGGTTCACCATCTGATTAATAATAATAATAATAATAATAATAATAATAATAATAATAATAATAATAATAATAATAATGTAGTTAGTTATCCCATTTCAACCAGATTTTAGTAACTTTAATGATCTATCAACATTTCAGCTCCTGCCGACCAATGAAGAATTAGAGAAATTTATTTCTGGTGATAGAAATTCATTTCTGGGAAATAATGTGGTTCGGATTCCAAAATAAGCTGTAGGTCCCGTTGCTAGGTAACCAGCTGGTTCTTAGCCTCGTAAAATAAATCTAATCCTTTCGGGCCAGCCATAGGAGAGCTGTTAATCAGCTCAGTGGTCTGGTTAAACTAAGGTATACTTTTTTTTTTTCAGCGAAAAAAAAAAGTTTAAGTACCTGAAGTCTTTCTCTTTATTTCATGATTCCGTAGAACTAATAATAGCAGCTTGCATTCATCTGTTTTGACATCCACATAGAAACAACTATATCATTAGCATGTATAGCCAAGGTGCAATCAAAGTTTGTTATTTTCCTTTGATTATTACACGTTAACACTTTCTAAGAACTGACAAGACCAAACGTGGAATGATAAATGTTTTTGAAAGAGACTAAGAAGCTGATATTTATGTACATACGCTGACTAGTGACTTGAAAATATTGTAAACACGTACAACGGCAGCTTTGGAATTTGATAGTGATCCCAAATTGTATGATGGATTGGAGTTGGCTTCAAGCCTTTCACATGATACTTAGAAGTCTTCTCCAGCAGTCATATTGGCATTGATAAGCACGCACTTGCTCCTTTGGAATTCTCTCTCTCTCTCTCTCTCTCTCTCTCTCTCTCTCTCTCTCTCTCTCTCTCTCTCCGCCAGCCGTCATATTGGCTTTGGAAAGCACGTTCTTGCTCCGTTGGAATTTTCTCTCTCTCTCTCTCTCTCTCTCTCTCTCTCTCTCTCTCTCTCTCTCTCTCTCTCTCTCTCTCTCTCTGTGCCTTCGTAGGAGAGTTCGTTCACTCATTTGCCACGAGTCCTTCTTTGATGTCTTTTGTTCCAGGGCATTTGAGGGGGGTGGGGTTTGGGGTCAGGGTTGCGTTAGGGAAGGGGAGAATTTGGGAATGGGCGGGGCACAGTGGAATGGAATTTGAGTGTGTTACTTGAGGAAGGAATGTGCCCTTTCTCTCATTGCTGAATAAAGCAGAGAGAGAGAGAGAGAGAGAGAGGTTAGAGGTTCCGAGAAAGCGACTAAAACATTTGAAGGAGTTGTTGTGGTTTTTAGTATTATTTCCTTTATTTTTCATTTCAAATTGAATTTTCTTTTTATAAATTGCTGTGCTTCGTACTTTACTTACAGTTTTTTCAGGGCCCTTTCTCTCATTGCTGAACAAAGCAGAGAGAGAGAGAGAGAGAGAGAGAGAGAGAGAGAGAGAGAGAGAGAGAGAGAGAGAGATTCCGAGAAAGCGACTAAAACATTTAAAGGAATTTTAGTATTATTTACACTATTTATTTTTCATTTCATTTTGATTTTTCTTTTTTATAAATTGCTTGTGTTTTGTACTTTACTTACAGTTTTATCTCTTGATTAGTGGTAATAATAAGAGGCTTCGTTTCATTAAACTCTTTGTGAATTATATCTTATTCCATAAACCTCATGAAGCTTTTAAAACTTTTATTAAAATTATATCGATGTTTTATTGATGTGGAAACTTGCTTTGTACTTGGACTTTTAGTTTATGCTTATTAAGGATGAATGAGCGACTTTTAAGTTATCTGGCGATGCTCATTTGAAATGATGATTATGAGAGTGTCCCTTTGTAGTATTTAGTACAGCATATTTCATACTGCATGAATTTGTAAATGAGGTTGATGAGTTTAGAGATCAGAGATAGGCTCTAAGTCCTGAATACACAACTTTCCATAATGGATTCAGGTTGCTGTGTTTACCGTTGGGGAATTTCCCTCATGGCATTTTGGTACCTGAGGTTGGTCGCTTTTAACAATTAAATCTCTTTCACAATTTCTGTTGATGTAATTGACGTTACTTGCAGACACCATCTTTTTGATTTAGGCTTTGAATCTGTCTGTACTTCTTTTCCTCTTCAGACAAGCTTCTCAGGAATAAAGACTCCGTAGGGGGATAGTGCCGCCAGTGCAACTCATGCGGTGCACTGTAGGCATTACTTAAGGTTCTTTGCAGCGTCCCTTCGGCCCCTAGCTACAACCTCTTTCATTCGTTTTACTATGCCTCTCCTACCCGTTGTTTCTCGGTGCAACTGCGAGGTTTTCCTCCTGTTATGCCTTTAAAACCTTTCGACTATCAATTTCCGTTTCAGCGCTGAATGATTTCATAGGTCCCAGCGTTGGGCTTGGCCTAAAATTCTTCTGTATTCCTCAGGAATAAAGAAAGATTATTCAAGTTTGCTTCCATTCACCTTGTATAATTGACAGATCGTTCCCTCTCCTATCGTCTGCGTCTTCAGGACTAAATTACAAACTGACATAAACCAAATGCGGACGCAACAGCCAAGCCTAAAAGGTAAAATGTGACGTCATTGGAGTGTTGAATTCTATTGGTCGGAGGGTCTCACACTCTCGTTGGCGGTCTGTGCTGCATATAATTTTGGATATGTGGTTTGTGTCGCCCCCTCATACCAAAGTGACATAATTTATTTACCTTTTTTTATATAAACGACACAAGTAACAAAGTTTTCTTTATTATGGAAACTAGGATTTATCTCAGGGGGAAGTTTTCTTGTCCCTTTAGTTATGTTTTTTTCTTTCTTTCTTTCTTTTTCTTTTTTTACTCTTCGAGAAAGAGAATGTCACTGAGGCAAAATAATCGACAGAAACAACAGTTTGACCCCTGGGCAAGAATTCCTGGAATCAAAGAAATTCTTTTGGAAAGAGTTTCAGTCAGTGAATATTCCTGGAGAGTTAAAAGCTGGAAAGAAAACATTCTGTCAGACTGGAAGAATCACACTTTGTTGATATTCCATTTCTTTGATGTAGGCAGTATGTGTCATCGTCAAGACGTGACACTTTATTGTTATATATATGCATACATATAATATATGTGTGTGTGTATATATATATGTGTATGTATGTGTGTAGGTATGTATGTATGTATGTATGTATGTATGTATGTTTACACCTTTACCTTTAGAGGAAATGGGCCAAGAACACTTTCTGAAATTATTCCGTAAAAACATGATATATATATATATATATATATATATATATATATATATATATATATATATATATATATATATATATATATATATATATATATATATATATGTATAATAATACACACACATATATATATATATATATACACATATATAATGCATGAGCACATAGGATCCCCTGTAAGATTAAAATCCACTGCAATATATAGCTCCCATATCCCAAGATTACAGCCAAAATCTGGATTATATCCATGGCACTGGATAAGCTCGTTCTAATTAACAAAGGATTAGACGTGGGAAGCCTGGCGTTTTTAATTGTTTGAGGTCTAGCGTTATAACACAAGCTACTTTAAAGACTTGCAGTATGTCAAAGGCTTATTTTTTTTTAGATTTTTTTTGTGACAAGTCTAACAAAGGTATAGACCATAAATAGTTCATAAAATGATGAATTAGTTTATCTTCGTCTGTCAAGTGTCAAGGATGTATTTAAAGTAAGTTGTAATTAACCCATTACAGTGCAGTTAGTGATGTTAGTTTTATTACAGGAATATGACATCTCGAAATGTTAATTTATGAGCTGCTTAATAACTTGGAACGTAAATCATATTTCTTAGGTAGATATTGAGAGTAAAAAGGTTTAAAGGTGGGTGTAACAGGAGGAAAACCTCGCAGTTGCACTATGTAACAATATTGTGAGGAGAGGGTGGAAAGTAAGATAGAAAAAAGAGAATATGAAGTGGGGTACAGTAAAAGCAATGAAAGGGGTTGCAGCTAGGGACCGAAGGGACGCTGCAAAGAACCTCAACTAATACCCTACAGTGTATCCCCGTGAGGTGCACTGATGGCATTTCCTCCCTAAGGGGAATGTCAATACCTAGTTGAAATCGAAAAAGGAGTAAATTAAGCGAAGAAATTCAAGCCTTCCTAAAGACCATCAGCTTTTATATCCCTTGTGATCTTTAATTCGAAAAGTGTCGAGATCTTCGATATTTTTCTCATCGCCACAAACTTTATTTGGGTTAGATTTCCTCGCCTTTCCTTGGCACGACCCCGAGGGAGAATCCAGAGGGAGCAGGCATGAGAGGAAGCGAGGATCGCTGGATTGCATGACGACCCTCTCCTGCTGGAACCCGTGGGTGGCAGGGGGAGACGTAGTGCCGTCAGTGCACCTCATGCAGTTAACTGTAGTCATTACTTAGATTCTTTGCAACGTTCCTTCCTTCAACCCCTAGCTGCGGTCTCTTTTATTCCTTTTACTAAACCTCCAATCATGTTCTCTTTCTTCCATCTTACTTTCCACCCTCTCCCAACAATTGTTTCATAGTGCAGCTGCGAGGTTTTCCTTCTGTTACATCTTTAAAACCTTCTTACTCACACTCTCCCTTTCACCACTGAATGACCTCATAAGTCCCAGTTCTCGGCCTTTGGCCTAAATTTTATATTCCTTTCCATTCCCCGCCTGCAGGAGGCGGGGAAGGAAGCATTTGCTTCTCTGCCTCAGGAGTTCCTTTGAGAACCTTTGAGGACGATGAAACACTGACTAGAAAAGAGGTCTGGTTTTTCGTTGTTTGGCGCAGTGGGTGTTTTTTTTTTTTTTTTTTTTTTTTTTTGTCGAAAGCGGTCAGGTGAAGCAGATTTATTGTAGTTGTTTTTGATGCATTGGTTCTTTCTGTTCCTGTGACCATATTATTATTATTATTATTATTATTATTATTATTATTATTATTATTATTATTATTATTATTATTCAGATGATAGCCCTGTTCATATGAAACAAGTCCACAGGGCCATTGACTTGAAATTCAAGCTTCCAAAGACTATGGTGCCCATTTGCAAGAAGTAACAGAAGGTAATAGGAAGTACAGAAAGGAGAGATCAGTTATCAGAAAACAAAATTAATTAAAAAATCAGTTAATAGATTTAGTAAAATGTAAGTCAATTTTTAAACTATTGAAATACAAGGAGAATTGTTTTAGGGTAGAAATGCGTTGCATCTTCTCTTGAAGTTTTGAGCTTCCATCTGCACAACATCCTCAGGGAGACGGTTCCACAGTCCAGCGGTGAAGTTGATTAATGGTACACTTTCTGTCTTTATTTGTTGATTTTTTTGAATATGAATCTACCCTCATATTTAATGCCATCATTAACAATTTTAATTTATG
Source organism: Macrobrachium rosenbergii (assembly GCF_040412425.1). Lineage (NCBI taxonomy): Eukaryota > Metazoa > Arthropoda > Malacostraca > Decapoda > Palaemonidae > Macrobrachium > Macrobrachium rosenbergii. Next base: position 25,265,367 of record NC_089793.1, on the reverse strand, counting down.
CTTCTTATTTCTGTTGGTATGAAATTTGATTCTAGCGATTAAGTTTCATCACTGCGCATTATTTTTTTTTTATTTGGCTTTATAGTTTAAAACTGTTTATTTGTTCAAGAAAGAGTTGTTTATCTTCCGTGAAGGTAAAAATAAAATTAAAATGAAAGCCAAGAAGTAGGTTTTAGAGTTTAATATTATTTACTTGTGTAAGAAAGCGTTGTTTCTTTTTCGTCAAGGTCAAGAGAAAACGAAAATGATCGGTAAAACGGGTGGGACTTAACTCGAAAGGTAACGCTCGCCTCTTGAAAGAGAGGCGGTTATATGTTTTCGATTTCTTTATTGTTATATAGATATTTTGTCACTTAAAACTGTTTTTCGATTGACCAGTTTGAAACGGTATTGTTGCGCTTATTGCAGAGAACTCTAATTGCACCATTTTCTGTGACTCAGGGAGCTTCCGTTTATATTAGAAAGGGGGAAAATGTCTCAGTCTGCAGTCAAATATCTTTTTCTGGAATGGCCGCGAATGCAAGAATATTTCTTGCACCGGAAGTTCCTCCACAGCTTTTATTCTCGTCGATATTATCCCCTGCGAATAGTTGAGGGGAAAGGGAGAGAAAGGAAGAGAAAGGAATATCTTCCCTGGTCGCGGAATAACCAGAAGATCATCCCTCGTATTAAGGTCAAGAGCCTCTGGGATGAGGTTTATGGGAAGGTAAAGCTGAGGATCTCCTACCTCCCCCCCAACACCCCCGACCCTCTCCTCATCCCCCCAAGGAGGGCACTGGGTCAGCCGAAGGCTCTTGTAGGGAATTAAGAGTATGAAGGGATGACAATCTCTGACTTCGAAGGGGGGCATAGAAACTCAGCTCCAGATCGTAAGCCCTTCGCAGCTCTTGACTTTTCCAGTTGTAGTGAAATCCGTGACGATAAACTTCCAACCCCGCAGTGGGATGGTGCCGTCAGTGCAATTCACTCAATGCACTGTGGGCGTTACTTAAGATTCTTTGCAGCTTTTCTTCGGCCCCTAGCTGCAGCCCCTTTCATTCCTTTGACTGTACCTCCGTTCATATTCCTTTTCTCCCATCTTACTTTCCTCAACCCTCTCCTGACAATTGTTTTATGGTACAATTGCGAGGTTTTTCTCCCATCAGACCTTGAAAACCTTTTTACTCTCAGTTTCCCTTTCAGCGCTGAATGACCTCATAGGCCCCAGCGCTTGGCCTGTGGCCTAAATTCTATATTCTATTATTATTATTGAGATTTGCTTTTTCACAGTTCGTATATAGCATTCTTGGCCTTATTCCTGTAACCGCCTACAATGCCGGCTAAACGGCATCCAGAATGCCATCCTGTTCAATGAAGTTCGCTGGAGTAAGGGTCTTCTTCCGAGTTATTATTATTATTATTATTATTATTATTTTATTATTATTATTATTATTATTATTATTATTTTTATTATTATTATTATTATTATTGGGCCGAGTGTAGAACGACGGGAACATGTTACTCAGACGAAAACTAACCTGACCTTTCTTAGAATGCCATGTCTTGTCCTAGCCAGACCTTACCTTCCCAACCTCACCTAGGGCGCCGGCCCTGACTTGGCCGGGGGGGAGGGGGAGACTTTGCCCCATAGACCTCCCAAGTAACCAAACATTAGAAACAATGGACTAAGCTTCCAATCGGAGGTAGTGTTAGCGCCTGATCCCGTCGTTCTATAAAATACCTTTATTATTATTATTATTATTATTATTATTATTATTATTATTATTATTATTATTTTCTATCTTAAGGGATCTCCGTAATAGCCTCAGTGTCTTCATATTTAAGCGAAGAAGAAGAAGGAGACACAGGCTTTTATTGCATGGAGAAACGAACTCGATACAAGGGCTCAGAATCATCAGTTTCCGATATCGCCCATTGAAGAGAGGTTATCACGGCACGCGCTACCGTCGAAACCTTTAATTTTAGTCTGTTGTAACGTTCATTTGGCTTTATCCAATTAGGACGAATGATAATTAACTCACGGGAGGTTATAGTTGGTTGGTTAGAGCTAATGGACCTTTCCCAGCCAGGCCCTTGTTTTGAAGGGGTAAAATGCCCTGATGTGGACCTCTGTTCTCTGACCAAACAACGGAGACATCTTTGTAGATGATCAGATATGTATTCATATTGACAGGATGCTATTGATGTTCAGTATGAAAAAGCACTTAGATAAGAAAATTCTCTCTCTCTCTCTCTCTCTCATTGTAGGAAGGTTCGCTCTCGTATTTGCCACAAGTCTTTTGTAGGCAGGGTATTAGGGATGGAGAGGGGTGGGGGTGAGGATGGAGACGGGGTGGGGTGGGGATGGAGAGGAGTGTGGATGGGGAGGGGTGGGGTGGGGATAGGGGTGGGTGAGGTGGGGATAGAGATTGGGTGGGGTGGGTTGAGGATGGAGGGGGATGTGGTGAAGTGGGAGTGGGGGTGGGGATGGAGAGTGGGTGGGGTGAGGATGAAGAGGTGGGGATGGGGGTGGAGAGTGAGTGGGGTTGGGATGGAGAGGGGTGTGTGTGGGAGTGGGGATGGAGAGGGTGTGTGGGTGTGGGAGTGGGGATGGAGAGGAGGTGAGGTTTTGGATGGAGAGTGGGTGGTGCGTGTATGGAGAGGGGATGGGGTGGGGGGGGGAAGAGGGGAGGGGATTGACTGTAAGGATGTAAGGAGGAAGAGCCTGTGCAAAGGAAAATAAGGATGTCGCTGGGAGGGAGAGCGGGTGAGGATTCCTCTCTTTCTCCTTGTTGAATACAGACTGTATTCAACAACGAGCAAGTCTCTGTATTGTATTATACAGTACAGAGACTTGCTCGTTGTCAGCCGGGTCCTCAAAGAAAGAAAGCCGGAATGGCTGGTCTGTAGTTACGAGCTAAGCTTTGTCATCAGAAGCTTTTCAAGCCTGAATTTAAAATTTTTTCCCAGAAGCTAACAATAAAAAGAAACGTTTCCCAGAAGCTGAATAAAACGTTTGGAGAACCTTGTTTGATTCGGGGAACCTTTTTGGTGTTATGTGCTTGATTTTATTGTGGTTCTTTTGACTCTGTTGATTTATTTTCTTACTTCAACTCTAGTTTTGTTGGTTGTTGCTGTGATTATCATTTCAACCATAATAGAACTGCAGAACTTTAGAATTGTAGAATTGTCGAATCGTAGAACTGCGGGGAATTTAGAACTGAATTTGGACTGAACGCGCTGGAACGTCAGGTTCCTAAGATCCAGGAAAAGAAAAATGAGTTTGTGGGTCTAGGTAAATGTCATAGTTTGTGTGGGATGGTAACCTGGTCAGAGCTGTTGATGAGTCTTCTGTTGAAATTTATGAGTCAGCTGATGATTTGGAAGTGTTCTACGATATTTCATTGTTGAAACTGGTGGGCAGTGTACCTCTCACGGTGCACTGTAAGCATTACTTCAGGTTCTTTGCAGCGTCCCTTCGGTCCATAGCTGCAACCCCTTTCATTCCTTTTACTGTACCTCCATTTATATGCTCTTTCATCCATCTTTCTCTCCACCCTCTCCTAACAATTGTTTCGCAGTGCAAATGCGAGGTTGTCCTCCTGATACACTTTTAAACCTATTTCCTCTCAATTTCTCTTACAGCGCTGAATGACCTCAGAGGTCCCAGCGCTTCCCCGTTGGTCTAAAGTTTATATTCCAATTCCATTCCATTCCTCTGTGGTGGGTATTTAAGCTTATAAATTTATATTTCTTAATTTTCTGTCAGAGAGCACGATTAATTCACCTGAATCCGACCTCCATTAAGACCGCAATTTCCTCGAGTAATCTCTCAACTCGCCGGGGATTACTAACCAATTCCTGGGAAGATGTAACCAATATTGGAATGGGAATGATCTTCGGCTGCGTTTTACCACTTGCGGTGTACAAAAATCAGACCCGTAATATATATATATATATATATATATAGCCTATATATATATATATATATTATATATATATATATATATATATATATCTGTGCAGAAAACTTCACAATATTTATTGCTTTTACACCTACGCAAAAGCTTATCAGTAACACATCGATCTCCCCAACCCACACTGCACCACTTACCCCTTTCTTGCACGAATTCTTACCTTCCCCGGATATAATGTTCTATTGGGCGTTTTTCGAGTAAAGTGTTTGGTAAACCAGTTTCAGATTATTTTTTATAACAGTCATCTTCAGTATGTCAGTTATAAAGATGTTATTCAGATAATGTTAAGATTGTTTTTCTGCAGTTGTTTTTTGATATATTTATTGTTATTGTCAAGTATCATGCCCCTTTGCCCTTCCGTTAAGTTCGGAAATACTGTCTGATAACCAAGGTATGCCTTCTACTGTAAGAAACAGATTGATTATTGAGAGGCAGATTCAGATTTTTTTTATTACAATCATCTTCAGTAAGTCAGAAAATAAAGACATTATTCAGTTATAGTAAGAGCTGTTTTTCAGCAATTGTAAGCGATATATCTATTGTTATTGTATAGCTTCCTGCCCATTTGCCCTTCCGTTAATTTCGGAAATGCTGTTCGGTATCCAGGTATGCATTTTATTATAAAAAACAAGTAAAAAATGCGCCGAAGTTTCTTCGGCGCAATCAAGTTTTCTGTACAGCCGCTACCGCGTATAATCAAGGCCTCCGAAAATAGATCTGTCTTTCGGTGGTCTCGGTATAATGCTATGTGAGCCGCGGCCCATGATACTTTAACCACGGGTTGGTGGTGGCCTATCCACATAGTTGCCAGAAGCACGATTATAGCTAACTTTAACCTTAAATAAAATAAAAACTACTGAGACTAGAGGGCTGCAGTTTTTTATGTTTGATGATTGGAGGGTGGATGATCAACTTACCAATTTGCAGACCTCTAGCCTCAGTAGTTTTTAAGGTCTGAGGGCGGACAGGAAAAAGTGCGGACGGACAGACAAAGCCGGCACAATAGTTTTCTTTTACAGAAAACTAAAAATTGATTATTGAGAGGCAGACCATCGAGTTTTGGCCAGATTCCGCCTCGTGCAGAACGTTTTTATTAAGGCGTAATCCAGGTTGTGGTGCATTTCCAATCCTTTCTAAATATTTCAATCATTTCTTTGACTATGAGTGATTAGTATACCTCTGGATCCAATCACCGTGCATTGCCCGATTTTTCTGATGGATCGCGCTCCCATTCCAGCCAGTTAAACGAAAGAAGTTATGGAGCCAGATAAGTTTTAATCATTCAGTCAGTCAAACGAAAGATCTAACCAGCTATGGAATGGCAATGATGAGTTCAGTTTTTTATTGTGTATGACGAAGAAAGTTAGGAAATAGACTGAAATATACTTAAAAAAAAAAAAGCATTGTTCATTCCTACTGATTACCTGCCTACCAACAGAAAATGCATTAACATATACTCATAAACATTAAGGTACAAGTGTCATTTCATGTCCAGTTCGCTCTACCTCGGAAACAGTACCGAAGGGGAACACTTATCTATTATAATTCCCCTTCGGTATGATTTCCAAGGTAGAGCGAATTGGATATTAAATTACATTTGTAGCCTAATGTTTGTGTATAAAAAATGTCCTGGTGAAGTGGTAAAAATACACTCATTCATATATACATAAATGCATTCATCCAAGGAATAGGATGTGTGGATCAAGTTTTTAGCTATGTGCCAGAAGTATTTTAAATGTTCTTTTTCATAAAGGGAAAAACCTCTGTGTAACCAAAGTAGAACTAAAGAAAGCATTTCCTTGTAACAGAATGATGATAGATATGAAATATGGAGGGCGTCGAAGAAATGTGGCGTTGAAAGTAATCTGTTCAGAGCGATTTGCGTAGAAGAGGGAGTGACTGGTTTGGTGCAAAAGTTGGACTTAGGAAAGTGCCGAGGTCTTATGAGGTCTTATGCATAAGGTAACGACAAAAGGAAAACTGACACGTGATTGAGCGTGAAAGGACTGATGTTCGTTAGTAATTATTATTATTATTATTATTCATAATATTCACCCTTTCATATAGAACGAGCCCACAGCGGCCACTGACTTGAAATTCAACTTCCAACGAATATGTTGTCCATTTAAATGGAATAACAGAAGGTAATGGGAAATATTGAAGAAGAGATCACCTGTTAAAAAAATTGACAAATCAATAGATAAATAGATAAAATGTAAGTAAATTTTTAAAATACAAGGAGAATTGTTTTATGGTAGTAATGATGATAATTGGTAATGGCGATAAGAATTCTCTCTCTCTCTCTCTCTCTCTCTCTCTAGTGTTATATAAGCTTTTATTTTGCCCAGCCAAAGGAGGGGCTCTATGACCCAAAGTCATGGCCGGGAACAAGAGCTTCTGGAACCAGCGAAGATTCCTGGAATCCAGAAAGGGGCTTTGGAAAGAGTTTAAAAGACGACCCTCTTTATACCTAGAAAGTGAATGCAAAGGAAATTTCTTTTATGCGAAGGAAACACATAAAGTCTTCTTGTATTTTATTTCTTTGTTTTCCATGGGAATTATGCTAGAGACTGTGTCCCTTGCAGTGACTACAGTGCTCGAGGATTTGGTTGGTCGGTTCTGCAGCTTGCCAAAATCTTTTTCACAGATGCAAAGTGGTATATGAACGCTGTCATGAACTACAGATGTGTAATTTTGAAAAAAGGAGAAAGACATTAACAGCGTTCGCTAACTAGCAGGTGTCTTGCTTGTTAACAATCACAAAACAGTGCACATAGAAAAATGAATGAAATATTTACATTGCTTGCCGTTGAGAATTGAGGAAAAACGCTCGTGAAGTGCAAGACGAACATGAATAGTAATGAAGCAATTTGCCGCGAACATGAGCGTTGGTAAAGCTGTGAGCTTGCATGTCCGGAAGGCGAGTTCATTATCTTGCATGAGAGGTATAGTTCAATTTACTCATTTAGTTGTCGGTTACAGAATTTATATATATATTACATATATATATATATATATATATATATATATATATATATATATATATATATATATATATATATATATATATATATATACACACATATATATAGATTATATATATATATATATATATATATATATATATATATATATACATATATATATATATATATATATATATATATATATATATATCTAATAAATATATATATATAAAAATATATATATTAATATATCTCTAATAAATCTACAAAGGAATAAAAACACCACAAGGTAGAAAGTAATATCTATATTTCGGAGACAATCTCTGTCTCCCTCAACAGGCAGGTAATGAATGAAATAAGGGTTACAGATGTTGTTCTTTTTATTAAGTTGGCCTTATGCCAGCACGGGCTCTTGCTCATAGAGCAGCCTGTAAGTCATTTTTTGATGAGTAGATGAGTTAAGGATATGGATATGAAACTCTTTATTATGATGAATGGATATGCCAGTGATATGGTGTGAGTGAAATGAAAGGTTAACAGGCGAGGTTGCAAACCCCTTTGAGCCCTAGGGCACCCGTCAGTAGGAGAGGCAGCACGATAGTAGCGAGAACTGGCGAGTCAGAGATGTCCAGTGAGGAAAACGGAAATGTTTATCATAGGAGAAAAGTTACAGAGCAGAGCAGTGGTATTTATACCAATGAAGGATATTCCAGAAGTCCGCCGCTACGTCACTCATGTTGACAGCTTCTCCTTAATCTTCTTAACCGCGGGTTGGGGGAAGATTTTATCTATCAGATCTGAATCCCAGGCTCCTTTTGAGAGGTTCATCGTATTTCTTTGTTTAATTAGTGCTTTTGAAGGACGATAAAATCTTCCTCCAACCAGCGGTTAAGAAAATTAAGGAGAAGCTGTCAACAGGAGTGACGTAGCGGCGGACTTCTGGAATATTCCTTCATTGGTATAAATACCACTGTTCTGTAACTCTTATTTCATTCATTACCCGCCTGATGAGGGAGACAGACAGTGTCTCCGAAATATAGCTGTAACTTTCTACCCTTTTGGTGTTTCTATGGGCTTCTTTTATTAGATGGATTTCCGTTTTAACAGAAAATATTTCACAGTCATATACATTATATATATATATATATAATATAATATATATATATATATATATATATATATATATAATATAATTATATATATATATATGTATATATATATATGTGTGTGTGTGTGTGTGTGTACATATATATATATACATATATATATATATATATATATATATATATATATATATATATATATATGACTATGAAATATACAGTATACGTATATATATGCCATATATATACAGTATATGTATGTGTATATATATATATATATATATATATATATATATATATATATATATATATATATATATATATATATAATGAGATATATATGAAACTTACCTGGATGGACGACATTATAAGCTGAAACAATCTTAGCTTCTAAGGGGAACCCTCTTCTCCCCAACCTCCTAACCCATCCCCGTTACTCCCCAACTCCCCTGCTAAAGCCTTGGTTCACGTCGGATAATCCTTTTCCCAGGCTAAAGGTAGCTGGCTGGTCATAGCTAACCGACATTGTTGTTATTATGTTATCATTGTAAGTGTTCATTGCAAAAAAATTGCGAAGTTATTGTTGTTTGTTGTAGGGTTAGCATCAAATTATAGTTTTTTATCAGTGAAGCTTAAGATTTTTGTGGTTTTCAGTTTGATAGTTTTATGATTTTACCCTTCCACAGTAGTTTTCTTATTACTGGCTCGTGTTATTAGAGAATAGTACTTTTATTCCAGATATAAAAAAGGTAATCACCTTTTCTCACTCTACTTTCGCGCTTTCTTTTTTTTTTTTTTTGTATTCCATCTCTTTCGGCGAAGGAGGGTAGTGCTGTCAGTGCACCTCACATGGTGTGTTGTAGGCATTGCTTGAGATCCTTCGGTCCCTAGCTGCAACCCCTGTCATTTCTTTTACTGTACTTTCATTCGTATTCTCTTTCTTCCATCTTACTTTCCACCCTTTCCTAACAATTGCTTCATAGTGCAAGTGCAAGGTTTTCCTTCTGTTACACCTTTCAAGCCTTTTCACTCTCAGTTTCCCTTCCAGCGCTGAATGACCTCATAGGTCTCAGCGCTTGGCCTTTGGCTTAAAAGTTTATATTCCACTCCATTCATATTAATTTCTTCCATTTTCCGCTATCTTTTGTTGTGTGCACAATACCGTGAAATCCATTCTCTGATCTCTCTCTCTCAGCCAAGGGCACCCAGTCAGTGGAATATTCATCCTGGGCACCTGGGCGCCAGAAGCGCCGCCAGGTGGCATTGAGAAAGTGGTTTGAGATGGTGGATAGAGGAAGTGGATAAAGAAAGTGGATTGAGAAAGTGGTAGAAAAGTGGAGTGAGAAGGTGGATGGAGATGGTGAATAAACAAACTGGATAAAAAAGTGGATTGGGAAAGCGGGTAGAGAAGGTAGATAGAAAAAGCGGATAGAGAAAGAGGACCGAGAAAGTGGATAGAGAAAGTGGATTGAGAAAGCGGATACAGAAGGTGGAATGAGAAAGCAGAGTGAGAAAGTGGTTCGGGAAAGCGGATTGAGAAAGCAGATTGAGAAAGCAGATCGAGAAAGCAGATAGAGAAAGTGGATTGAGAAAGTGAATCGAGAAAGCGGATCGAGAAAGTGCTTAGAGAAAGCGGATGGAGAATCATTTCGATCACTGGCTTCTCACCTGGATATTGCCTTTCACCTGATCCAGCCACAAACGAGGTAGCAATGTATTTGAGTGATTCCTCACATTAGGTCAAATGCAGCCAGTGCTTGGATGGGATTAGCCAGCCTGGACGCCATTATTCGTCAAGGCAGTCAGTGCAGTGGTGAGCTTGCAAGGGAGATGTTTCTGCGTATGTGTGTGCGTATGTAGACTGTTTACGTTGTTATGGATGTATATATATGCGCTGATACGAGTCACTGTCAGTGGGGTTTTGCTGAAGTTCAATGGTAATTTTTATAGAATGAAATGCAAAGGTAATTACATAGGTTGTGATGAAAGGGTAATTTTTATAAGCTGTAAAATGCAAGGGTAATTTATATAGGCTGAAATGCGAGGGTAATTTTATAGGCTAAATGCAAGAGTAATTTTTATTGGCTGAAATGCAATGGGTAATTTTCATAAGCTGAAATGCAAGGGTAATTTTTATAAGCTGAAATGCAATGGTAAATTTTATAGGTATTACATTCATACTTCGCGATTACACAACGCTACCACTTTCCAGTATGACCTGTGTGGTTTTTTGCGAAATGCAAGGGTTCCTTCATTCATATTTCATTACACAACGCTACCACTTTCCAGTATGACCTGTGTGGTTAGTTGGTAGCGTCCTTCCCCGCATTCCTGACAACTGTTTAAAAGTAAATTTAAAGAAGTTAGACAACTATTGGGGAACAGTAAAAGACAGTTTGGCAAATAGTGCACTAGACAGAAGTGAAGCCAGATACAACTCATAATACTGTCTACAGTACTCATGTAAGGCTCACTGTTAGCGTTACACCCCCTAAGGAAAACAAAACGGATCAAATTAACTGAGTGTTGTATTATTATATTGTTTAGTTCTTTTACTCTTCACCTTCGTGGAGACCTCGATGTCTGAACTTCATGGCTCATGTGATTAAGAAAACTGACACCGCTTGTAATGGTTTAAGCTCTGAAACTGTAATTTAACACTATTATTATTATTATTATTATTATTATTATTATTATTATTATTATTATTTAGAAGATGAACCTTATGCTTATGGAACAAGCCCACAGGGGCCATTGACTTGAAATTCAAGATTCCAAAGAATATGGTTTTCATTAGAAAGAAGTAACAGAATGTAAAGGGAAATACAAAAAGAGGAGATCAGTTAGTAACAAAACAGATACATTAACAAACAAATGAATAAAAAGGTTAGTAAATTATTAAAATACCAGGAGAATTGTTCTAGGGTTAGTAATGCATTGCATGTTCGCTTCAGCTTCTGAAGTTCCAATTGCATGACATCCTCAGGGAGTCTGTTCCACAGTCCAGCGTTGTGAGGAATCAAGGACCTCTGGAACTGAGAAGTTCGACAGCGAGGCACATTTACTGCATATACCAGAGTTAGCCGAGTGTAGTTCTCCACGCCTCTTTTGTTTATTTTGTCTCGAAGTGAAGTCAGTAGGTCTACTGAACCCCTATGTAGATTTCATCACGGGTTTATGCTGAATTCCTCGCTATTTCACAGCGTAATGATGTTGTTCATAAATTGCATGTTATATGCAACACTAGTCCCGCAGGGGGTTAAGTGACGTCGGTGCACCTCACGCGGTGCACTGTAGACATTACTTAAGGTTCTTTGCAGCGTCTCTTCGGTCCCTGTCTGCAAACCCTTTCATTCCTATCACTGTACCTCCGTTCATACTCTCTCTCATCCATCTTACTTCCAGCCTTCTAACAACTGATTCTTAGTGCAACTGCGAGGCTTTCTTCCAGCTAAACATTTAGAACCTTTTTACTGTCAATTTCCGTTTCAGCGCTGAATGACTTCATAGGTCTTAGCGCTTAGCCTTAGGCCGAAATTCTATATTCTGTTCTATCCTATGCGACACCAGCGCAAGTTCAAAATACCCAGGTTACATTTCAGAGCTTTTAAATCCACTTTTGAGCTATACATTGCGTCCCGGGCTGGTGGGGAGCGGGGATGGGAACGGCTAGTGAGGTTTATTTGACGCGGAATTGGAGAATGACGCGAGGTAATTCGATTGCTGTGGTTTTAAAAAACTCGCCACCCCTCTTTTCCTTGCAGCTGCAGCGTTGCATTGCTCTAGTCTCGGAGGAATATGTGGATTGTTGGAGCAGTTAATATCAGCACGAAGCCACGCCCCTTTGCAGAGTATTCCTGCCTGATGTCTGGAATAAATTTAGCAGGTGGAGGAGACAGTGCCTGTCATGAATATGGCGTAGGCGGTGTTCTGTGATGTATTTGTTTTGTGATTAAAATGTTTTGAAATTGTTTTAATAGTCTCTCTCTCTCTCTCTCTCTCTCTCTCTCTCTCTCTCCGTAATATATATGGGTTCATAGATGTTACTGGGAGTAAGGGCAAGAAACTAAAATATCGCGATATTGGCTTAGACTTTTTATATTAGTGATGCTTTTATACTGTAATTAAAGATAATAATACCACCTACTTGAAAATATTGAGGTTAATGTTACATTATATATATACATACTCATCTCAGCTTGATCCATTGCCGGGATCGCCGTTTTTAATAATTTTCCAGTGGCTCATATTTTCATAATTTGTTCTGATAAGTGTTTAACGGACGAATGACCATCCAATAACTTTAATAGAAAAAAATAAATAAAAAATAAAATATATATATATATATATATATATATATATATATATAAGAAATCAGCATGTATAGCGGTACATAATTTATGCAGAAAGGTAATCAAACAATAAAGAGAATTCCTCTCTTCTATAATACACCAACATTTTCACCATCAAGCTAAACTTGCAGTAAACATTTTTATTTTTTCTCAGCTACATATCATGAATTTTTTTTTTCTCTCTCATATTTCATACCGTAAATTCGCAAGTTTTCCTTCGCTGCCAAAAAAAAAAAAAAAACAAAAGAAAACAGGACCGGTTACATCAGCAAACACAACGAAGATAAGGTAAACAGTCTCTTTTTAGGGAGAAATTTTCGGAAGGCCGGTTCCCACGATTCCTGAATTTTGGCGGCCTTGTTTTCCCGGCGCTTTTTCCTACTTAGTCGCAGAAATGGCGTTTGTGCTCCGTACGTGCTCCTGGTGGCGTTGATGTTCCGTATATGCTCCTGGTGGCGTTTATGCTCCGTACATGCTCCTGGTGGCGTTTATGCTCCATACATGCTCCTGGTGGCGTTGATGCTCCGTATATGCTCCTGGTGGCATTTATGATCCGTACATGTTCCTGATGGCGTTGATGCTCCATATCTGCTCCTGGTGGCGTTGATGCTCCATACATGCTCCTGGTGGCGTTGATGCTCCATGCATGCTCCTGGTGGCGTTGATGTTCCAGACATGTTCCTGGTGGCGTTTATGCTCCGTGCATGCTCCTGATGACGTTTATGCTCCATACATGCTCCTGGTAGCGTTTATGCTACGTGCTCCTGGTGGTGTTTATGCTCCGTACGTGCTCCTGGTGGTGTTTATGCTCCGTACGTGCTCCTGGCAGGGTTTATTCTCCGAACATGCTCCTGGTGGCGTTTATGCTCCTTACGTGCTCCTGGTGGCGTTTGTGCTCAGACATGCCCTTGGTGGCGTTTAAGACCCGTACATGCTCCTGGTTGCATTTACGCTCCGTATGTGCTCCTGAAGGAGTTTATGCTCCGTAAGTGCTGTTGGTGGAGATTATGCACCGTACGTGCTGCTGGCAGCGTTTATGCTCGTAACAGACTCTGGTGGCGTTTATGCTCCAAACATGCTCAAGGTGATGTCCATACATTCCTCTCTCTCTCTCTCTCTCTCTCTCTCTCTCTCTCTATATATATATATATATATATATATATATATATATATATATATTTGTATATATATATACATGTGTGTGTGTATGAATTTATTTCTGACTCACATCGATATCTAACCACGTCTTTAAATTTCCCCATTTATTACCAATCCAGTGTTAATCTCTCTCTCTCTCTCTCTCTCTTTTGAGGAAATCCACCTTAAGAATTGTGGCTAAGGTTGCTGAGGCTCAATGGAACCCAACTCTCATTATGATTTCGTGTTTGACTTGTTCATTACTCTGGGCTGTCACCGCATTCCCTACTATTTTTCTTCCCTTGCTCTTTCAGTGCCTATATACCTCCCTACCTGTGTTTTCCTCCATTGCCGCTCAATGACGTGGTTTGACAAAGGAGCGTAGCTCCTAAGGAACAGAGGGGAGGAACACAGTCCAAAGGGATTCAGGATAATCTTGGAGAGGGTGAAAAGATAGAAGAGGGAGGATTGGATTGATTATTTATGTCCTTGCGTGGAATTCGAGTCCTTTCCGGGAGTATGAGACAGATAACTAGAGAAAAAAAATTCTCTCTCTCTCTCTCTCTCTCTCTCTGTGTGTGTGTGTGTGTGTGTGTGTGTGTGTGTGTGTGTGTGTGTGTGTGTGTCAATACCCCAGGGTAGCGAAGGAAATGCCCCGAGGTAACGAGGGAATGTACATAAGCGACAGGAACACAAGTTTGATTTTCAAACGTTAGGCCTAAGTTTTACGGAACTTTACTGAATGAACAATGCAGCTATAGACAGTTTTGATGGAGGAAACTGTGATGGATGAGGATATATATGTGAATGTTAATTAGAGAGAGAGAGAGAGAGAGAGAGAGAGAGAGAGAGAGAGAGAGAGAGAGAGAGGAATAATGTAGTTTCGAAATTTGGTGAAAATATGCAAAAGTGTATTTTTATTTCTGATACTGTAAACTTTGTGATTAGGAAAAAATGGAAGAGAGAGAGAGAGAGAGAGAGAGAGAGAGAGAGAGAGAGAGAGAGAGGGTGTATTTAAATTTCTTATACGGTAAACAGTAATTAGGGAAAGCAAAGTTAAATCCATAAGATACAGACCTCAGTGTAAACCTATTGTAAATAGTGGCTTCCTTGTAACATTTCTCCTCGTAGGAGCCCTGTAGGGGGTTAGTGCCATCAGTGCACCACACGCGGTGCTCTGTAGGCATTGCTTAAGGTTCTTTACAATGTCCCTTCGGCCCATAGCTGCAACCTCTTTCATCCCTTTTACTGTACCTTCATTCAATTCTCTTCTTCCATCTTGCTATCCACCCTCTCCTAACAATTGTTTCATATTGCAACTGCGAGGCTTACCTCTTGTTACACCTTTCAGACCTTTCTCCTCTCATTTTGCTTTCCAGCGCTGAATGACCTTATCGGTCCCAGCTCTTGGCCTTTGGCCTAAATTCCATATTCCTACCCTATCCTCCTCGTAGGAACAACAAAAGCAAACTGACAGTTGCTACACATTTCTTCCGTGAGCACGGCCGGAGATGAAGCGTAATAACGAAGACGCGAATCGAATCAATGTTCCATTTGCTCCCATTGTGAGTCCTTGCTGGGCTCACCACTACCCCTTTCCAGCCGTGAAACGCCGAGAGGGATTCTCTACCTTACAGCGGAGTTATAATAATGTCGACATTGCAAAGAGTCAGAGAGTCGTTATTTGGAATTTGCTTCACGTTGTTGATAGAGCAGAATCGTCTTAGAGAGCGAAATCGTCTCAGAATCATCATTTCCCTGCCATTTTCATTTATTTTATTTTTACCGGGGAAATCATTACACTTTTACAGTATGTACCTTCAGGAATATTTAGTAAATTTGTTAGATGAGAGGGGCAAAGTTAGCGCTGGGTGAAATAGCGGGTGTAAGACGTAGTTTTTGAATAAGATTTTTGTATTTAGCAAAGAAAGATTACGTTTTCATATTATTTACGTTTAGGAACATTTGCCAGATTTATTAGATAAGAGGAGTAAAGTTAGCGCCATGTGGAATGGCGTGTGTTAGCAATTAAAGCGAAGTAATACGTCACACATGAATGAGAGAAGCTGCTGAATACGCTATTGGTTAACATTTTAGCAAAGAAAACAGGGAATGTTAGCGGGTTGCCAAGTTTGAGAGCGAATAGAATTTTACTGAAGGGAATGCTTTTAATTCTGATCACTGATTAATTTGTTGTTCAGTGAACTGGCGTCACAACGTCAGAGGTCATCGACGATGAAGGAATCGGAAAGTTTCACAAGTATTACAGAAGAAAAGTGAAACATACTTCAGAAGTGGAAGAAGGGTGATTCAGTGTGTTGTCATTTCGTTATGGAGTCAGTTCACCTCACGCGGTGCACTGCAGGCGTTAGTTATGGTTCTTTGCAGCGTCCCATCGGCCCCTAGCTGCAATCCCTTCCCTTCCTTTTGATGTGACTCCGTTCATATTATCTTACTTCCATCATACTCTCCACCATCCCTTAACTATTGTTTCATAGTGCTTGTTTACTCTTAATTTATCTTTCAGCGGTGATTGACCTCATAGGTCCCAGCGCATGGCCTTAAGCTTAAATTTTATATTCCATTCCAGTCCATTCTAAAATGTTGAGTAGTTATGAAGTGGAGGAATCAGAACTATAGCAAAATGATTGTTATAAGTTACCAAAAAGGTTAATCTCATTATATTGAAATGTAAGGAAGACCACAGATTGACCTGGGAATTGTTAATGAGAGAGAGAGAGAGAGAGAGAGAGAGAGAGAGAGAGAGAGAGAGAGAGAGAGAGAGAGAGAGAGTATTTATTATAATTATCTTGTACCGTCAAGAGAACAAAGAATTTAGTAGTGTTTACACCCTTATTGGGATTACAGCAACCGTCACTCATCAAATATTAACCGGATATTCGCTAATATAGAGGAAAAGTTTAACCCAGCATTAAAAATCATTTCTGTTACCAACGTGACGGACTCTATTGGAATTCGCTAATGGACGTTTTTCCCCTTCTGATTTTCCTCCAAAAGGGAAAATGCTACTCCCAGCCTATTACGAAATATTTTTGTAGCTCTCAGTTCATTCTCTCTCTCTCTCTCTCTCTCTCTCTCTCTCTCTCTCTGTAGGGAAAGTCTTTCTCTCCTTTTTATGTCTGTCTGTCTGTCTGTCTCTCTCTCTCTCTCTCTCTCTCTCTCTCTCTCTCTCTCTCTCTCTCTGTAGGGGAAGTCTCTCTCTCTCTCTCTCTCTCTCTCTCTCTCTCTCTCTCTCTCTGTAGGAAAGTCTTTCTCTCCTTTTATGTCTGTCTGTCTGTCTGTCTGTCTCTCTCTCTCTCTCGCTCTCTCTCTCTGTCTCTGCTCTGAAAGTCTCTCTCTCTCTCTCTCTCTCTCTCTCTCTGTCTGTGGGAAGTCTCTCTCTCTCTCTCTCTGTCTGTAGGGAAGTCTCTCTCTCTCTCTCTCTCTCTCTCTCTCTCTCTCTCTCTCTCTCTCTGTCTGTCTGTAGGGGAAGTCTCTCTCTCTCTCTCTCTCTCTGTCTGTAGGGAAGTCTCTCTCTCTCTCTCTCTCTCTCTCTCTCTCTCTCTCTCTCTCTCTGTCTGTCTGTCTGTCTGGAAGTCTCTCTCTCTCTCTCTCTCTCTCTCTCTCTCTCTCTCTCTCTCTCTCTCTCTCCTCTTTTTGCTCCGAAGCTCAAACGGAATTTGCTCGTCCCCAGTCGGTTGTTTCGCGATAAATATTTAATTGGCTGCTTCGGGGCGATGAGTTATTTTTCACGTTTTTTTTTTCATTTGTTTTTCATACTCCGGCGGGTATAAATCCCTCCGCAAAGTGATCGTTCGCGTCTGAAACAATTCGACAGCTCGACATTTCGACGCGACGTCGATTTGTGTAGTTTCATTCAGGTATTCGACTGACTTTCGCGAGTTGAAGAGCCGCTTTGTATATGTTACAAGAACGAGAACGAGAGGTAACAAAAGACTTTCAAATGTCATTGAGTCCATATTTAATGAGAGTACTGTTAAGGTTTTGCGGGGCCGGGGGGGGTTGGTGGGGAGAGGGGGAGGAGGTGGGATGAGGAGGGTGGTTAGGGATTAGGAGATTGGTGGATGGGTAGGTGGGGAGAATGATTTTAGCAGAAAAAACATTGGGGAGGGGGTAGGGATTAGGGGATTGGGAATGGGCGGGTGGGGGGAGAATAATATTAAACCCTTATGCTGGGGAAGGGGCAGGGATTAGGAGATTGGGAAATGGGTGATTTCGGGGTGGAAAATGATTTAATAAAAAAAAATTCGAGGAGTGGGTAGGGATTAGGGGATTGGGGAATGGGTGGGTGTAGGAGAGAGAATGATATTAGCAAACAAAAAAAAAAACATTCGAGGAGGGGAGGGGATTGGGGAATGGGTAGGTCGGGGAGGGGTTGGGAGAATGATCTTAGCAAAAAAAAAAAAAAAAAAAACACAACATTCGAGAATTATTATCAAGAATGATGTAATTACGTAATGCCGATGTCAGCAAAGGTATGTTCACCTAAATACGACATGAGCAAAGAGTGTGCAATTGGACTCATATTCCATTTTAGTAAATGCTCGGACCTCGAGCGGTTTTTTGAGAAAGAAAGCCGAATATGACTTGAGGTTGTCAAGTGCGCTGAATGATTTGAAAGCGAGTCGTTAGGTAAAATAGGATAGGATAAGTTACTATCTCTCGAACACATGTTTTTGTAATCGGAAAGGGTACGTGAATAAAACGTAAAGTTTTTGAGTGATTATAATATATATATATATATATATTTTATATATATATATATATATATAGTATCTATATATTTATTTATATATATATATATATATATATATATATATATATATATATATTATATATATATATATATATATATATATATATATATATATATATATGTATATATGTATATATATATATATATATATATATATATATATATATATATATATATATATATATATATATATATATATATATATATATATATATATATATATATATATATATATATATCTAGATATATATGTATATATACTATATATATATATATATATATATATATATATATATATATATATATATATATATATATATATATATATATATATATATATGCACTAAATATACAAAAACATCAACCAGTCAGTCATATTATATTTCTTCAAAGGAGTTATGGAAGTGAGAGGAATATTGGAAGGGACTGTTGTTTTCAGGTTTAATTTTAAGTAACTTCACCTATTGTAACCACCTTGTCGGCAGGGGGAGGGCGGGTGATGTCACTGCTCTCCACACAGTGCACTGTATGCGTTACTAAAGGGTATTTGCAGCTGTATCTACTTTTTGGCCTTTTACTTTGCCTCTGTTCCCCCATAATTCCTTAAATTTAGCTGCCCAACATCTTAAACTATTAATTCTTATGCAACTGTGGCGGTTTCTCGTAGTTTAACTTCTAGAACCTTGTACTTCTGGGTCCCTTTATCTCGCTGTCGAATCTCTCCAATTCTTTTTTTTTTTTCAGTCTTGTGGCTGACTGACTGAAAGTGCCCCAGTGCTTGGCTTGCCAGCCTAAATTTCATCAAATCAAATAAAAAAATAATCTCGTAACCGATTTAGCCATGAGCACTGAACAGAACAAAACCCCGTAGGTGGGTAGTGCCGTCATTGCACCTCAAGCGCGGTGCACTGTAGGCATTACTTAAGGTTCTTCGCAGCGTCCTTTCAACCCCTAGCTGCAACCCCTTTCTATTCACTTACAATACCTATTTCATATTCTTTCTTCCATCTTACTTTCCACCCTCTTCTAACAATTGTTTCAGAGTGCAACTGCGAGGTTTTCCTCCTGTTACACCTTTGTAACCTTTTACTCTCAATTTTCCTTTAGGCGCTGAATGACCTCATATGTCCCAGGGCTTGGCCTTTGGCCTGAATTGTATATTCTATTCTATTCCATTGAACAGAACAAATCCTCAGTGCCTGACGGATTTCGCCAGAAACTTTTGTACACTAAACATTCGCTGGCATTTTGTAATATGTGTAATTCAGGTTAGCAAAAGTTTTAAATGAGCGTTAACACCTGGCTTTCCGGCGAATAATGGTTTTTCAAAAAGTTTACCTCCAGTGGTCGTTAGGCGTTTCCTCTTGCGGAAGTGAATAAAATGTTAAAAGCTCATGTGGAGTGGGCCAAAAAGACTGTTTGGGGTGGACCAGGACACTCAAGTAGGTCGAGGAATGTTTTCGTTTTTAGTGTTCTATAAGAGAAAACTATTGTGCCTGCCTTGTCTGTCCGTCCGCACTTTATTCTGTCCGCACTTTTTCTGTCCGCCCTCAGATCTCAAAAACTACTGAGGCTAGAGGGCTGCAAATTGGTATGTTGATCATTCACCCTCCAATCATCAAACATACCAAATTGCATCCCTGTAGCCTCAGTAGTTTTTATTTGATTTAAGGTTAAAGTCAGCCATAATCCTGCTTCTGGCAACGATATAAGATAAGCCACCACCGGGTTAAAGTTCCATGGTGGGCCGCGGCTCATACAGCAATATACCGAGACCACCGAAAGATAGATCTATTTTCGGCTGTACAGAAAACTTGATTGCGCCGAAGTAACTTTGGAATTTTAAGGGTAATTCTGAAGAGCTAATGCAGTGCATTCTTTGTATACGGACGAATCTTCATATGGAATTGCGAAAAACTGTTGATATTGGTATATTGATGTTTGACATTGGGTAAAATAAAGGGACATGTTGTAATATATATATATATATATATATATATATATATATATATATATATATATATATATATATATATATATATATATGTGTGTGTGTGTGTATGTGTGTGTGTGTGTGTGTGTATGTATTTGTATATGTATATATGTATGTATGTGTGCGTATGTGTATATGTATATATATACAGAGAGAGAGAGAAAAAAAAATATGTAGTATCATTTATGAAATATTTAAATTGTTTTTAAATTCTAGGTACAAATGGCTTTTCTTATGTTTTTTTTATTAATTTTTTGGAAGACGCAGGGTAAGGGCAGTGATGTAAGATATCATATCATAATTTCATATTTCATATTGAAATTATGTTGAATATGATGATCTAAATTACTAATTTCATATAAAGGAGAGAATAGGGAACTCAAGCTGTCTAAATTAAATCAGTGTTGGGCGGAGTAGCTCTACTCGAATTGCAGCCATGCTTAGAAAAATTTTCCTGCATCTCCTTTGAATTCTTTGGTCATGGAAAGTATGTGTACTATCATTGAAAATACTCTTCTTTCCTGTGATTAATAATTCTGTCTAGAATTCATTGCTTTAAATAAACATGTTAATCGAAACCACACCACGTGTTGCTTCCTTTCTAAGATAAATGATCGACTGTCATTCAGTTTTCCTGGGCAGTGCTGGGTTGGTCAGCTAATATATATATATATATATATACATTCACATCTATATCATATTTAAATATATATAAATCTATCTATCTATCTATATATATATATATATATATATATATATATATATATATATATATATATTATATGTATTTGTTGAAGTATTCATTCATATATATATATATATATATATATATATATATATATATATATATATATATAGAGAGAGAGAGAGAGAGAGAGAGAGAGAGAGAGAGAGAGAGAGAGAGATAATCAACACACAATCACATGTGGAACAGAAATAAATTTTGACTCACATCAGATCGAACCCAGGTCTTTCAATTGAAAGGCAAAGGCAAGCTTCCACTAGGCCATACAAATTTGTATGGCCTAGTGGGCAGTGCCCTTTGCCTTCAGTTGAAGACCCGGGTTCGATCCTGATGTGAGTCAGAATAATATATATATATATATATATATATATATATATATATATATATATATATATATATATATATATATATATATATAAGCGAATCCACAGGAAAAGACAGGCAGAAGTTCAGTAGTACCAAGCGCTTTCTTCGCGTTTATTGACGCATCGTCGGGGTACTGAACTTCTGCCTGTCTTTTCCTGTGGGATTCGCTTATACACTGAAGTCACGCGCATCTACTGTGATTTTTTTTAAGCATATATATATATATATATATATATATATATATATATATATATATATATATATATATATATATATATATATATATATATTGCTAAAGTATTCACTTCTTCCAGCCCCTCTGTGAAAACTTTTAGAGAAACAACACTGAGAAACAGGGAGCGTCTTAAGGAGCGGCTCCTTGTTAATTAAAATTTGCCCATTAAATTCGTCAGGGTCAGGGTCACTAAGCCTCTTCAAAGTGCTTGCCTCAATCTGTTTTATAACTCTTACTGGCCAAAAGACTTTTCTTTCCAAACAGAATCCTTCCTTCCCAGCGCCCACATGAATATCCTGCGGCAGGAATTAACGGGACTTGTCCTCGACAGCCAGGACACCTGAATTGCTCAGGGCGATGAACACCGGCAGTAAACCGAGGTCATATAAGCATGACCCGGGGTCAACAACATATAAGCAGCTAGAATACTGACCCAGTGACACGCCACTGTGCAGCCTAGTCACCGAGCTCCGCTCACCTCTCCTTCTCTTGCCGATCACCTTAACATCTGAGTACTACCTTAAAGTGCCACGTGAAGAAAGTCCCACTCGTTTGAGAGCCATTTATTCCGCAAACAAGGATCTTCGCTTAGAGAATGAAGTACTGTGCGGTGGAGAGTGTTTGGTCATTTATCTTACTCTATCTCATTTCGTTTTCCTTTTTCCCCTTGCATTGTGCCAGACCCTGACATTGTCAGTAATCATTTGTCAGTGTTAAAGAATAATTTAACTGAACGTAACTTGACATTAACTCCTTGACCCTTCAGCATTCCCTTGTAAAGATTAGACTGTTTTTCCATAACAAATGATCGTGTACCTTTCTCCATACATTACAGAAAGGGTGTGTGACTCGCTGTAGAATCATCTGTATCCACTGTGCCCCTACGTCCATCAATCAAGTTATTCCTGGGTGTAATTTCATCGCATTTTATCCTGTATTGAGTGGCACTCTCAGCCTTTGTCAATTGTGTAATTTAACTTGAAAGTGCCGAGAGCCCAGCGTATACGGCTCTAGTGATTTGATCGTCTGATTCATGTAAATGCATTTAATTAATTTAGACCTGAGTTTCTCTCGTGAGTCCTTCCATTACTTAAAATATAATTCTGCTAGCATTTCATTTCTTGCACCAACATGTTGGTTCCCAGTTAGATGTCAACTTCAAAGATAAGAACTTGAAATCAACCAGCACTCGAAGCTATATATATATATATATATATATATATATATATATATATATATATATATATATATATATATATATATATATATATATATATATATATATATATATACGTATATATGTATGTATATATATATATATGTATATATATATATATATATATATATATATATATATATATATATATATATATATATACTGTGTGTATATTATATATAACTTTTGATCGGATTTGAAAACCTTTACGGTTTATAAAGTATGCTTTATATTCAATTTTTTTTTGTTGACTTTCGTTAATTGATGAGAAATCCCTTCTCGTTAAAGAAATCTAAGATATTCTGTGAAGTAAAAACAGCAGTAAAAAAAAAGCAGTGAAAATGCTTTTGCTTATATTCAATTTTTGTTTTTGTTTAGTTTAATTAAATTATGAGAATTCCTTTCTCGTTAAAAAAATTGAAAAGATTCTGCGAAGGAAAAGTAGCAGTTAAAAGAAGCAGTGAAAATGCTTTTGCTTAGATTCAGTTTTCATTTTGGTTTAGTTTAATTAAATTTTGAGAATTCCTTTCTCGTTAAAACTATAAAAATGTAAAACTAGCAGTAAAAAAACCGTCAAAATGCATTTGCTTATATTCTGTTTTTTGTGGTTTTCATTAAATTATGAGAATTCCTTTCACGTTAAAACAAATCAAAAATATTTTTCGAAGTAAAAGCAGCAGTAAAAATGATTTTGCTTATATTCGATTTTTTTTAGGAGGGGGAGGTTTGAATTCATTAAATTTTGAGAACTCCCACAACTGCTTATTGATTACCTGGCTATTACTTTCGCAGTTCGGAAGGCATTATTACCCAGGTGCGCGCCATACGCTTCTGTGATTGGATGACTCACCATCGAGTGTCTCATCGCAGATCTGAAGTGAAAAGCAAAAAAAAAAAAAAAGCAAAACAAAAGAACAGATATGATCAATTTTCATCCTGCAGCTGCTCAGTAAGTCCCTCCCTCCCTCAACCCCCTTTTCCCGTCGCGGGTTCCCCATGGTTGGGTGTTGATCTCACGGGGGAGAGAGAGGATTCCACTCCCTCTTCCTCCCATCCCCTCCCTGCACTTCATCTCCAGAACTTTTTACTTTTTAGTTTTTTTTCCTTATCCACCCCGATCCTCCTGGGGTTATGATGGAAGGGGTTGAAGTGGTCGGTAGAAACCTGCAGTCGTTGGGGGGCTGGGTGGAAGGGGTGGGTAGAGTTAGTGGGAGGGTGGAAGGGGGAGGATTTGAGGGAGGTGCCAACTATGACAAAAATTTCATTGTTTATAAATAGTTTGTTTATGTGGGGAGAAGAACGTGAATGAGATTAGCTGACGAATTTGCAACATTTTTGCAACCAGCAATGTCTAACTAATTAATCTCTTGGTTTATATCATGTCAGATATTTACTGTCTGCACTTCGGCACTTATTCAAGTGTTCAGGGCCCCCCGATAGAGGCAATCAATAAGTTCCGGCTGTTCAAGTTGCATTCGATCAATAATTTCCCCTGAGATTAAGCTGCAAGCAGTCGGTCATATGCAACAAAGGGGAGAGAGAGAGAGAGAGAGAGCATATATGATACCGAGGAGTTTTTCGATTTTCGTTGACTTTGGAGAATGGATATTTTTCGTTTTTTTTAACCGAATTCTTAAAAAAAACAAAAAAAAAGATTCCAAGATCTTGAAGGGAAAAGCAACCATACGTGTGCCATGAACATCTTTCAGACTCGAAAAATTACAAGTAGAACTAGGCAATAATAAATTCCTTCATTGTTGGTGACAGCAAGGGCTCTTGAGTTATTTATAAGTTATTCTTTATGAAACTGATATCTGCTGTTTCAAATGTAGGACTGACACTTCCTTTTTATGTTATTTATATCAAATTTTTAAATTTCGATTTTTTTGGACTTGGGTGGCGCTGTGAACAGGCAATTAACTGCCAAATGTTGAGAGGATTTCTGATACCATTCATCAAGGTTCTTGTGAGAGGATGACCCAGTATAAGTTAAAATAGATGAAGGTCACCCGTTGGTTTTGCCTCATGGAAGCCATACTAGTACTCACAGGGAAAGATGTCAGACTTCGTGTTTAGAAGGCACAGGTATTAAACAGAGACTCAAGGATAGCAGACCAGGCCAAAGAAACACCGACAGGATAACACTACAGTACAGCATGTCACAGACACACGTCGGTTACTTATCGCACACGTCACAAACAGGTTGAACACAAATTTACGACTTTAAGGCGGTCATAACCAGTGCTCCATACGATTCTCCAGCATTGGTCAAAGATCCGTTGATTTGTTTTCGACCTGTTTGTGGTATGTGTGCGATAATTTGCCGAAGTGTGTTTACGACATGCTTTTACTGAAGTAAGGATGCACTCTTATAACGGTCAACCATCTTGTGATTATATTGGATAAGGTTCTTAAATGATAAAGGATAAATAGCAGGGTTAGGATGACAGCAAAATATTGCCAGACTCCTGAACAAGGTCATTTGCCAAAGTACCTGAAGACCCAAGGAATAAGGACAACAGGTCCTTTGGGCTACCTGTTTCCCAAGAACCTGAGCACTCTGTAGACTTTGGGGAACTGTAATAAATAAATAAGTGATATTTTGATAGGCTGGATGGTTTGAATTACCCGTTGGCTGTAGATGAAGGTACTAGGTTAGAAAGACAGTTGTACTATAACGAATTATTTTCATTGTAGAATGTTTTATTGTAAATTACCGGTAGATTATACATTTCCATTATATGACCTACAAGTTAGAAAATTATGTTTATAAACACTCTCTCTCTCTCTCTCTCTCTCTCTCTCTCTCTCTCTCTCTCTCTCTCTCCTGTTTGGGAATGGAGGTCATGTTTACCCTCGGTGAAAATCCTTATTTTGTGGGGCTAAACAATGCCAAATTGCTGTACGATATTGCTTGTTTGGTCTCTCTCTCTCTCTCTCTCTCTCTCTCTCTCTCTCTCTCTCTCTCTCTCTCTGGGAACAATGTATTAGATGAAGACTGGAGGGAGTGAGAGATGGAGGGTAATAACTTGTTTGTGTAATATATATATATATATATATATATATATATATATATATATATATATATATATATATATATATATATATATGTATTATATATATATATCTGTGTGTACACATACACAGGCATTTTTATATATGTATATATATATATATATAGCCTGTATACTTATGTATATAATAAATATATGTATATATATGTATACACATATACATATACGTACAGTATATTTGTATATTTGTGTGTGTATGTTCATTTAAACAAGTAAGTTTTTCTACCACGGTAGCTCCATAAAAACTGACGCTTACCACTGCCACATTAATCCCCTAACTGCAAGATTAAGGGCGAATCCTTCTACAATAAGCTTCCGTAACTTAAGCCGCTTCATATTATTTCTGAAAAATAGCTAGTTTTATCTCCTTATTAATCCCTCCCTCCCCCCCTCTCTCTTACGGCTGATATATTTTTGATCGTATTAATTTTTTCCTTCCTTGCTCCCTGACCTTTAGCTATTCTGTACAGATCCTGGTGAATTTCTTTGCCTTGAGTAACTCTCTCTCTCTCTCTCTCTCTCTCTCTCTCTCTCTCTCTCTCTCTCTCTCTCTCTCTCTCTGCTAATCAGTAAATGGAACGTCTTGAGAAGATCAAGTTTTACTTTAACAAAGAAAATTACCGGTTACAGTAGTTTTCTGAAAAAGAAAGCTATTGTGCCGGCTTTGCCTGTCCGTCCGTACTTTTTCTGTCTGCATTTTTTCTGTCCGCTCTCAGATCTCAAAAACTACTGAGGCTAGAGGGCTGCAAATTTGTATGTTGACTATCCACCCTCCATTCATGAAACATACCAAATTACAGCCCTCTAGCCTCGGTAGTTTTGATTTTATTTAAGGCTAAAGATAGCCATAATCGTGAATATGGCAACGATATAGGCCGGGCCACCACCTGGTAGTGGTTAAAGTTTCATGGGCCGCGGCTCATACAGCATTACACTGAGACCACCGAAAGATACATCTATTTTCGGTGGCCTTGATTATACGCTGTACAGAAAACTCGATTGCGCCGAAGTTTCGGCTCATATTTTACTTGCTTTTAATGCAAACAAAAACGCTGTTGCGAATGATCTACAAGTAATGTAAACATCGATGGAAATCGTAGCCAAATATATTAGGAAACCGAGAAGTTATGAGTTTATTACATTCATATATCCACTATAATTTATTTCGTTCTGTTTCGGCGTAAGTCCTTTTTGACATTACGGAATTATTTATGCAGTTCGATAACGTATCTGAATGAGTTTTAGTCTTGAGGAGGAACTGACAGATATAACAGATCTGAGGACGTATATAAATACTTTATTATTATTATTTTTTTTTGCTCTGTTTTGGTCTCGAGAAAGACCCTTCGCTCTTTTCCAAAGAAAGGAAGCCTTTCCATTCCATCTCCACGACCTCTCTGGGTCTTCCTCCGACTTGCTTTGAAGGTAAAGACTTTTTATCATTCTGGAATTATGGATTCTTATCAAGGGAAAGTTTCTTTCTGCCGGACAGCGGGGCCTTTGTAAATGTTGGCCGACTTTGTTACAAAGTAGCCTCCCCTGTCACGTGTTAGCTGTAAGTGCATTTTGATGTTGGATGCATTTGAATCCTGGAAGTCCATTATGAACGCAAAACCTCCCTCTA
>NC_089793.1:25207823-25235323 GCF_040412425.1 Macrobrachium rosenbergii | reverse complement strand
TATATATATATTGACTACTGTTCTCTCTCTCTCTCTCTCTCTCATATTGGCTCTGACTTCTCTCTCTCTCTCTCTCTCTCTCTCTGGGTTCCACTGACCTTTGGAATTTCCAACGTGATCAGAGAAGACCACTAACCTTTGATATATTAGCATTTCCTCACTGAGCGCATGTTTTATATATGTTACACCGATTCATTGTGTCGATGCGTTCACCTGTCATTGATCCGTTGAATTGATTCTGCAGAAATAATTCGCAAAATTAATCGATTTTATTGACGGACGCCTTTTGGGCTCATCAAGTTCGATCACTTGGTGAAGGCTAATGGCTATACTTTTGTTTTTATGAGTTTTCTTGTTTCTTTTTATTGTTTTTCTTTTGTTGTGTTTTTTCTTTTGTTCTCTGGCTCTCTTCTCTCTCTCTCTCTCTCTCTCTCTCTGTTTTTTCTCTATTTTTGCTGTAAAGTTAAGACACTTCATTGACCTCATCTGCCTTTGTGTGTTCGAATGTTTGTCAATATCATCAATTTATTTTCAGCTTTCTCATTCGTTCTGACTTGTATATGTATTTCAATGTTTTGCTGTTTCCCTTTGCAGCCAGAAGACTAAGGCGATCTTCAGGTGATTTTCGACCTCGAAAAAGTAGGAAATGCTACTTGTTTTTCCTGTAGAATTTTTCACTAGTAGTCTCTGGGGTCTTATGGACAAAAAGAGGTAGGAAATACTCTTTGTTTTTCCTGTAGAATTTTCCACTAGTAGTCTCTGGGGTCTTATTGTAAAAAAAAAAGTTAGGAAATATTCCTTATTTTTCCTGTAAAATTTTACACTAGTAATTTCTTAAGTATTATGGTAAAAAATAAATGTAAGAAATACTCCTTGTTTTTAGAATTTTTCACCAGTATTCTCTCTCAGATCTTATGGACTGATTTCGAATCTTTGCACCTTTTTCGGGTCCATGTGTTGTAAAGCTATAGTCTCTCCTATAGTCTCTCCTTTAGTCTCTCACTTTTAGTTTTGTAGAGAGTTCTTCCTCTACCTCGAAACCGTTAAGACACTGGTCATCTCTCGTCGCAAGAAGGTGAGTTTTTTTGAGGATCTACCGATATTTTTTTATTTTGCACTTACTAATCCCAATTTATTAACACTTACTAATATTGATAAATCGACAAAGAAGGTGAGTTTTTTTGAGGATACGGTTGGATGAAATAATGTGATATTGAACTGATTTGTGTAATAAATTGAATCGTTAAGAAATTTTTTCTGATTATTATTATTATTATTCAGAAGACGAAACCTATTCATATGGAACAACCCTATTCATATGGAACAATCCCACAAGGACCATCGATTTGAAATTCAAGCTTCCAAAGAAAATGGTTTTCATTTGAAAGAAGTAACAGAAGGTAATAGGAAATACAGAAAGAAGAGATCAGTTATTATAAAATTAAAATATATTGACAAATAATAAATGAATAGAGAAAAATGTAAGTAAATTATCAAAATAGTTGTTTTAGGGTAGTAATGCGTTGCATCATCGCTTGAACTTTTGAGGTTCTAATTGCCCAACATCCTCAGTCTTTTAGGGTTTTGAATTAAATTTGATCGAGCTGGTCTCAGAGCTAGGTTTAATTTAATGAACCTTTGAGATGCTGATTCCTTTCTATTTATAAACTGACTCGCTCTAAGAAGCTTCATCCTTTCTGTGACTCATTATCGTCCGTAGAAGAATCCTCGAGTCTTGTTAATTTATTCTTTCAATTTGTCTTTTGCTTCCCCACAAATCTAATAAGATAAAAAAAGGGGGGTGGGCGAGGGGATCACATGACTTGCCCTTTGTCCTTTTATCGCGACCAAGACGATTCGAGTATGCAAAATGATTCTCTTTTCTATTCAGTGTTATCGTTTCGTCGAAAAGCCAAAAGGCACCTTACCCGGCAACATACATCACCCGAACCTCTTGTTATTCGGGAAGCCCGAAAGTTAAATATTTCGTGGAGTTCCTGTTATTCTTTGGGCAGATTACTCCCTCTACCCCTTGACTAACACCCCCCCCCCACGCCATCTCTCTCTCTCTCTCTCTCTCTCTCTCTCTCTCTCTCTCTCTCTCTCTCTCTCTCTCTCTCTCTCTCTCTCTATATATATATATATATATATATAAATTATATATATATATATATATATATATATATATATATATATATATATATATATATATATATATATATATATATATATATATATATATTCCCACACTATCGACTTTCGAGAAATTCGTATCAGGGTCGCATCCTGAATCCAATATTATGTGATGCATCCCTCCACCCCTCCCTTCCGACTCCCCTTCCCTTCCTCCCCACACGAGAGAGAGAGAGAGAGAGAGAGAGAGAGAGAGAGAGAGAGAGAGAGAGAGAGAGAGAGAGAGAGAGGTCTGTTTCCCAAAAGAAGTTTGAGTCCGTTTTGGGGGCGTTTGTGGGACGTATATGATACGCAATAAGTAAATTGGTTTTTTGCTCTGCCGTCTTTTTATAATTGTTTACTTATGATTAGTTCTCTACTGACTCATTCGAAGGTCTGTAGTTATCTATCCGTTTGTTCGTCTGTCTGTCTGTCAAGTACTTGAAATCTTTACATTAGCCAAGTATGTTACTAACACAGATTGCAAAGTTTCGATATATATGAAAAAATTCTGCTTCGTAAATTGTGACTCACATAATGGCTTATATAACTGTGAAAAATGTAAGATTTGCTTTTCAAATGCGAAGAGGGAAGTAAAAATTATTAAAAGCACAAAAAAATTATATATATATATATATATAAATATATATATATATATATATATATATATATATATATATATATATATTATATAGGCATATATATATATAAACATATAAAGTTCCATATATTATCATACATTTTTCCTCTTGTTTGCTTTGGAAACCGTTCAATTTTCCAATCTCGGTCAAAGTTCTTCACCGCTGAAATATGCATGACTGGAACTCTCCAAAAGTTCTCTCCAACGGTGCAACTTCGGCAACTATAGACGACCAAAATGGACTTGAATATTCTGCGCTGACCTTTTTCGAATGTTTCAGAGGCGCGAGTAATTATAGGATTCGTGATTCTTCTATGAGGCTTAACCTTCTCACGATGAGAGTTGATGCGACCATTTGCAAATACACTTCGTTTTTGTAGAATAATTTTAAGAGTCTTCAAGTTAGAGAATTCGATTGGTAATATTGATTAGAGTAACAATCCTCAGTTATGTATGGGCACATATATTTAAAAATAAGTCTCTACAGAGAGCTTTCGGGAATCTGTTCGACTGAAAAGGGGAATCGAACAGATTCCCGGAAGCTCCCTGTAGAGATTTATTTTCAGATATGTGTACCCATACATAACTATAGGATTTGTTTCTCCTTTTCAAGAATCATGCTACTATGAGTATTTTTTTTTTAATATTATGATTATTATTGTTCAGAAGATGAACCTTATTCATGTGGAACTCACCCACCACAGGAGCCATTGCCTTGAAATTCAAGCCTCCAAAGAATATGGTGTTCATTTGAAAGGAGTAACAGAAGGTAATAGGAAATACAGAAAGAAGAGATCAAATATTAGAAAAGAAAAAAATAAATGAACAAATCGGTAAACAGATAGGTAAAAATGTAAGCCAATCATCAAAATACAAGGAGAACGGTGTTCATTTGAAAGAAGTAACAGAAGGTAACAGGAAATACAGAAAGAAGCGATCAGATACATGAAGAGAAAAAAATAAGTCAATAAATTGATAAATAAATAGATAAAAATGTAAGTAAATTATCAAAATAATAGGAGATTGGTGTTCATTTGAAAGAGGTAACAGAAGGTAGTAGGGAATACAGAAAGAAGAGATCTGATATTAGAAAAGACAAAATTAATGAATAAATCTATAAAAATGTAAGTAAATTATTATAATAGAAGAATTGTTTTAGGGTAATAATGTGTGTGTTCATCAGTTATATTTCCTAATTAGCTGTTGTTGTTAATTACCTTGGATTGTACACAAGTGACGTGAGGAGCAAAATCCTTATATATCGTAGAGAGGTAGTGCCGTCAGTACATCTCATGCGGTGCACTGTAGGCATTGCTCAAGGTTTTTGCAGCGTTCCTTCGTCCCAAAGCTGCAACCCCTTTCATTCCTTTTACTCTACCGCCGTTCATATTCTTTTCCGTATATCTTTCTAACCTCTCCTATCAATTGTTTCATAGTGCAACTTCGACGTTTTCCTCCATTTACACCTTCAGCACCTTTCTGTATTTCTCAATTTCCCTTTTAGCGCTGAATGACCTCATAGGTCCCAGCTCTTGGCCTTTGGCCTAAATTCTATTATCCACTCCTAAAATCCTTATAAAAACGGCCAGTAGAATTCTAATTTCCGATGTATTTGGAAATTTGAGTTAACCCAATGTAGGAATTCCAAAAGTGGATAGAAACTCCCGTAGAGTTTATTACTGCTCGCGACACCTGTAGAATTCCAGAACAGTGAATCGTGAATAATTGCGATTTCTTTATGGACTGGATTGGAAAATTGTTAATATAGCTCAAAAATGTATATTATTTTAAGTAGTTTCTAATAAACTGAAGTGATTTCATTTCGCAGAAGCTTATTGTAAGATATATCTCTAATTATATCTTCAAGAAAATTAAATTTCTGAAAAGGAATCATACTCAGGCCTTTATTAAATTAAGGTGTATCTTACGATAAGCTTGTGCCAAATGCAGTCATTTGCATGTAATGGAAACTGCATCAAATGTTACATAAGTTTGAACTGCATTGCAAGTTTTCCAATCCTACTCATCAAGAAATCGCAATTATGTATATTATATATGTTATATATACAGTATATATATATATATATATATATATATATATATATATATATATATATATATATATATATATATATATATACTGTATGGTATATATAACATATATATAATATATAATATATAATTTATAATATATATTACAGTGTTATATTATATATATATATATATATATATATATATATATATATATATATATATATATATATATATATATATAGTGTGTATATATAATTATATATATATATATATACATATACATATATATATATATATATATATATATATATATATATATATATATATATATATATGAATGTCTTTTACTGTAATACAACAGTATATATATGTATGTATGTTTGTATCAGTGATGTATGTATTCATATATATATATATATATGTATATATTTATATAAATATATGTATATATATGTGTGTGTGTATTTACGTATGTATGTATGTATGTATACTGCGCATGGGCAGATGGATAGGTAATAGCAATAATCCTGTTATGTCTCGAACATGCAAGAGATGCAGAGTTACACAGAATGACCGATTTTTTCTCAAAATAACATTTCATAGAAAACTCTTCCTCCGCTCCTTGTCTCTCTACATTTTCAGCTCATGCGAACACACTTAGTCTCGTAGGTTTTCAATCCTTACTGTGACCCATACCCACTCACACCACACATATAGTCCAGCGATTCCCAACCCGGGTTGCTGGGAACCCTAGTGTTCCGCAGACCATTATCAAGAGTTCCGCGAGAAATCGTGAAATAGACAGGAATCATAAATGCTGGCTTGGCAATGCGAAATATCTTGTGATGTTATGGTAGATTTTATGTGATTAATGTTAAAAAATGTCTTGGCTCTCTCTCTCTCTCTCTCTCTCTCTCTCTCTCTCTCTCTATATATATATATATATATATATATATATATATATATATATATATATATATATTATATATATATATATATATGTGTGTGTATGTGTATATATATATATATATATATATGTATATATATATATATATATATATATATATATATATATATATATATATATATATATATATATATATTTATATGTGTGTGTGTGTGTACTGTAGATAAAGATTACCCTGGACATGAAAAACCGTTTCAGCGGTTTCTTGAAGGTATAAATTTTGAAATTCTCTGTTAAAATCTTCCGAGAAATTTCAAGAATTGATTCATGCCATGAAGATGCATGTAATACTTCCTTAAAAACCAATCGGGAATTCATTTCAAGATAATACCCGGAATGAACAATTCCCTCCACGTGTTAAATGATACCCGCCCAGCAAACAGTCACACGGAAAGAGTACGATTTACAGAACGAAAGGAAAGGACGGATAATCCTCTTCCTAATTACTCTGGATTTTCCCATTCCCCCAATGCCTTTATCAGTGTCAGAGTGACTGTGCGTAACATCGGCGTTCCTGCTGTGAAATTTCCCCTTTAGAAGGACGCGGAAATATTTTGGGGGGGAAAAAATAAAATACCATTAATCAGCTTACTGCGCATTGATGGAACTCGTTTTAATTAGCGTATTTCTGTTTGAGATTAGATGTGTTTTTTTTAATACGGTTTCAGTGGCCTTTAGCGATGTCATGTATTTCACTTTACAAATTTGTGCGGGAGTTGTGGGCTGGATCTCTCTCTCTCTCTCTCTCTCTCTCTCTCTCTCTCTCTCTCTCTCTCTCTCTCTCTCTCTCTGTGATATGGTCATCATCATCTTGTTAACAGTTTTGAAATAATAACCAATCAGTGCCCTCTCTCTCTCTCTCTCTCTCTCTCTCTCTCATCATCTCTCATCATCATCATCATCATCATCATCTTCTTCTAAACTTTTTTTGAAAAAATTCCCAGTTAATGCCACTCTCTCTCTCTCTCTCTCTCTCTCTCTCTCTCTCTCTCTCTCTCTCTCTCTCTGATGGTCATCATCATCATCATCATTTTCTTAACGTTTTTGAAATCATTCCAAATTGATGTCACATCCAATAAAAGGAATTATGAAAAAGTAATGAAATTAAAAGAATTTTATGAAGGCAAGACCGCCGCTAATAAACATCAGTGTCTCATTATCTTAATTAATTACCCATTTTGCATTTGCAATAATCAAATGATAAATAATCAAGTAAAAAATGCGCCAAAAATTCTTCGGCGCAATCGAGTTTTCTGTATGAGCCGCGGCCCATGAAGCTTTCAGCCATTGCCCGGTGGTGGCCTGTCCTATAGTGTTGCCAGACGCACGATTATGCCTAACTTTAACCTTAACTAAAATCAAAACTACTAAGGCCAGAGGGCTGCAATTTGGTATGTTCGATGATTGGAGGGTGGATGATCAACATACCAATTTGCAGCCCTCTAGCCTCAGTAGTTTTTAAGATCTGAGGGCGGACGCAAAGAGTGCGGACGGACACACATAGCCGTCACAGTAGTTTTCTTTTACAGAAAACTAAAAAAACGTAATATCTTCTAAAGGCATGTGTGAGTGTGAAAAGTTACTTGTTTACAAGTGGGAAAACTTAATTATTATTCAATTGTTAAAAACTTATAAGTCAACCATCATGGTGACTCCATAAGGGGGTAGTGGCATCAGTGCACCTCATGCGGTGCACTGTAGGCATTACTTGAGGTTCTCTGCAGCCTCCCTTCGGCCCCTAGCTGCAAATCCTTTCATTCGTTTTACTGTACCTCCGTTCATATTATCTTTCTTTGATCTTACTTGTACCCTCTCCTAACAACTGTTTCATAGTGCAACTGTGAGGTCTTTCTCCTGTTACGTCTTTGAAACCGTCTTTACTCTTAGTTTCCCTTTCAGGCTGAATGATCTCATAGGTCCCAGCACTTGGCCTGTTGCTTAAATTCTATATTCCAATTCCGTATCAAGGTGAAGATGGCTTTATGTCGATTCAAATTCCGAAACATGATTTCTACAGGAATTTGTGCTGCAGAGTCGATACCGACATATATTTCTCTTGATGGCCGAATGGTCAAGTCGACTGTTATCACTGTATCTAAAACAAAGGACCAGATTCGAATTCTGATCGAGGAAGAGCGAGTTGTCGATCATTCTGTTAAAGACCCATGCTTTCAGTTGATCTAATCAGTGACTTAGAAGATTTAAACGCGACCAAGTGTTGAAGGGAATGGGACAAGCTGTTACGACCCAAAGCATGTTTTATATATATATATATATATATATATATATATATATATATATATATATATATATATATATATATATATATATATGATTATTATCACTTTTGTACGTGATTCATTTATCACACATTACCACAGGTGAAAAATAAGAAACAGGGTGTAGGTCCTGGCCGGTTTCGACTTTATTTCCAAGCCATTGACGAAGGACTGATACAGAGTGTGAAGTCACAAATATATATAGCTACAAGAACAGTACCCACAAACATACACAACCGTTAGAGACTCCATATCCCCACTCAGGCCGGTGTCGAGGTAGGGTGCCTTTAAAACTCATTTGGCTAAAAATCACCATAGACTCTCAGGGACATTGCTGATAAAACAGACCATACCTCACCTCAGATCCACACCTGACAGGTGTCATGGAGGCAGTTTGGAACTCATTAACATTACTACCCCCCGTACTGTGTTTACAAATATGATAATCCTATTTTCATACATCTCTACTGCCTACTTTTAAAGTTTAAACAATTTACAAATTTCTTTTGATATTAAAGGATCAAGTTTATACATCCCCTTGACTGATATTCATATTATGGTTGTAACTTTCTTTTATAAAGCTAGATTCAATGATGTTCCTTTCCAGTGCATTATTAGAATATACAATCCTTTTGCCCCTTCCAGTTGATAGCATGATTGTTTCTCACTAACTTGTACAAATATACCTGTTCCTTGTGCATATCTCACACATTTCTTATGTTGTTCAATTCTTTTTCCAGTGCTTTTCCCAGTTTGGCCAATATAAAAGTTGTCACAAGACTTACACGGAATTTTATATACACACCCTTTAGTATTGTCTGGGGAGTTCTTGATAAAATTACATTTTTCATTGTTGTATTGTTCTTAAATGCGACATTAACACAAATTCTTAAGAAGATGAGGATATCTTTCATATTATTGTCTAAGGCAAAACAAGCAAATTTTTTGTGTTGTAAGGTTCTTTCTGGTTTGATACATTGTCTTTTTGCCGCTTCAAATGCACTGTTTAAATACACTATCAGGATATTTCAATTTTTTGCCTGCATTCCTAATCTTATCTACTTCATCATCAATATATTCCGGGCTACATACCCGTAATGCTCTTAAAAACATAGATGAAAACACGACTTTTTTAACCTTATTGCTTTGTCAGAATAGAAATGCACATGGAAGAAATATTGGTGGGTTTTTCTACGCTATATTTAAACCCACTACTATTTCTTCGTATGAGACATCCAAAAACAGTAAGCACCCATCATTTTCATTTCATCGTGAATTGAATTGATGGTACTAATTGATTTAACTTGGCAGAAGAGTTAATCAATTAGTACCATCAATTAAATTCACGATGGAAATGGAAAATGATGGGTGCTTACTGTTTTTGGATGTCCTCATACGAAGAAATAGTAGGGTTTGAATATAGTGTGTATAGAAAACCCACTAATATTTCTTTCCTATGTGCATTTCTATTCTGGACAAAAGCAATAAGGTTGCAGTGTTTTCTACTATGTTTTAAGAGCGTTACGGGTATGTATCCCGAATATATTGATGATGAAATAGATAAGATTAGAAATTTAGGCAAAAATTGAAATATCCTGATAGTGTATTAAACAGTGCATTTGAAGCGGCAAAAAGACAATGTATCAAAACCAGAAAGAACTTACAACACAAACTATTTGCTTGTTTTGTCTTATAATAATAATATGAAAAATATCCTCATCTTCTTAAGAATTTTGGTTAATGTCGCATTTAAGAACAATACAACAATGAAAAAATGTACTTATCAAGAACCCCTAGACAATACTAAAGGGTGTGTATATAAAATTCTGTAAGTCTTGTAGACAACTTTTATATTGGCCAAACCGGGAAAGCACTGAAAAAGAATTGAACAACATAAGAAATGTGTGAGATATGCACAGGGAACAGTGGTATATTTGTACATGTTAGTGAGAACAATCATGCTATCAACTGGGAAGGGGCAAAGGATTGTATATTCTAATAATGCACTGAAAGGAACATCATTGAATCTAGCTTTATAAAAGAAAGTTACAACCATAATATGAATATCAGTCAAGGGATGTATAAACTTGATCCTTTAATATCAAAAGAAATTTGTAAATTGTTTAAACTTAAGGTAGGCAGTAGAGATGTATGAAAATAGGATTATCATATTTGTAAACACAGTATGAGGGTAGTAGTAATGTTAATGAGTTTCCCAACCTGCTCCATGACACCCGTCAGGTGTGGATCTGAGGTGGGTATGGTCTGTTTATCAGCAATGTCCCCTGAGAGTCTATTGTGATTTTTAGCCAAATGAGTTTTAAAGGCCATCCTACCTGACACCGGCCTGAGTGGGGATATGGAGTCTCTAACGGCTGTGTATGTTTGTCAGTACTTTCTTGTAGTATATATATTTGTGACTTCTCACACTCTGTCAGTCCTTCTGTCAATGGCTTGGAAATAAAGTCGAAACTGGTCAGACCTACACCTAAGCTTATTTTCACCTGTGGTAATGTGTGATATGATATATATATATATATATATATATATATATATATATATATATATATATATATATATATATATATATATATATATATATATATATATATATATATTAAACTTTATCACTTACACAGTGCATTAATACAACTAATAACAGGACCTCATTTAAAATGGATGGTATCCAGAGGAGATATTTATTCAGGAAAAGTTGCAAGTTTTCCAGGGCTAACAGTCCTCATCGTCTGACAGCCATAGAATGACTACGAAGCGTTGGTAAAAAAACCCGGATTTTTTAGAAAAAACCAGCCCTGGCGGTTTTTTTTTTTTTTTTTTAACAAAGCCCGGGTTTTATTGGGGGAAATGCGGGTTTTATGGGGAAAATGCGGGTTTTTTACAATTTAGTTTCATATATATTTTCTATTTCCTTATTGATTCTTTACCTTTACTATTTAAATCTAGTAATATTTCTATGCCGTCTATTTCATTTGTATTTCAGCTATCTACTTATAATCCTTGAAAAATTAAGAGAAAAATATAAAAATAAATTGAACAGACTTGCAAGCCTCCTACTAAGTAAAAGATCCTTTCCCGAGACCGATTTCAAGTCCAGTCTGTACCAGTATTGCAGTCCCGTATTTTACGGGTTAAGTCAGACCAGGACCAGGTATATATGGTAATTAAGACTTCTTTAGTTTAGGCCTACTATGGAAAGTTTGGGAAAATGAAGTCCCATTTTCTGACAGCAACTTTTATTAAACAATTTTTTCCCCATTATAAAGGAAAATATTATCCATTGCTCAAGATGTGGCAACTGCGTGACTATCCTCAATTAATGCAGATTTTGTAGCACCTTTGATGGCTTTATCTATTGAAGGTGAAGCAGCCTATCCCAAATCAATGTTGGCAGCCAAAGTAACAAACTTTCTCGCCATCCAAGTGGTGGAAAATAATGGAAGCAAAAGCAGAAAAAATAAGTGGTCTGGTTACACCGCAATGTTGCGGGTTCATGCAAGAAATAAGTTCCTGCCAGCTTCTTCAGCATCAGTTGAAAGAATTTTTTCACTTTTAACAAATTCACA
Source organism: Macrobrachium rosenbergii (assembly GCF_040412425.1). Lineage (NCBI taxonomy): Eukaryota > Metazoa > Arthropoda > Malacostraca > Decapoda > Palaemonidae > Macrobrachium > Macrobrachium rosenbergii. The sequence goes on along the minus strand of NC_089793.1, from coordinate 25,223,647 downwards.
CTAAATTAAGAAAAAGACTAGGCAATGAGAAGACTGCAAAGCTGGTGAAGTGCAACAGAATGCTCAAAGGAGAACCAGCAGATTGGTAGTTGCGAAATAATGTGTATTGACCTGTAGGAATGTAAAGTGCCCTACAGTTCCTACAAGGGTATAAGCCTAATTCATTGTATTTTACCTGCCGTACATAAATTAAAAACTAATGATTGCTTTACATCAGTAGGCAAAAGTAAAACTACTGTACTTTATGTTTTGTTTTGTCAACAGGTACCTTTTGTTTTTTTTTACCAAATTACTTAAAATGCGGTGGTCTATTGAATTACTGTACTAGCTCTTTGCTTTAATGCATCTTTACTGTTTTTGCCAGAATAGGCCTATGAAAGTTCAGGTTCTGTAATAACCAAACCAATGCCAAGTTTGTTTGTCTTTAGGCCTAAAGTATTAAATGTAGCTAGTTTTCATAATTACATTACTTTTCAATATGAAATCATAAATACTGGATTTTCTTTTATTCCTGATATTTCATAATGTATGTGCATACTATATACTGTAACTGTGCAGTACAGTAATGCCTGTTGCAGTAAAAAGCTGAGACTTCAGTTTACTTAGTAGGCCTCAGGCTAAGTCTCAAGTACCTTATGTGCCTGGTCTGACCATAAATCTGACTTGAGAAACAGATCTGACTTACAACGCCTTAGAAATTGATCTCATAGTAGGAGATTTGCTGTACTGTAAATTGTAATGAACTATATTATGTCTTCCAAAATCAAAAAAGGGGTTTCTAGGTATACTGTTCTACTCTTCATTATGTATCACACTAAAATTTACACAATAGTACCATAATAATGTATTATAGGAGCAGAAAACAGCTAAAAAGGTAGAAATCCCACCTGTTTTGTTTTAGATTAGAAAACTATTCTATCATATCTTCCATAATGTAAAAAAGGGGGTTGTAAATATATTTGTTCTACTTTTAAATTATGTATCAAACTAAAAGTTACATAACAGAACAATGATAATGGATTATATGGAAGCAGCTAAAAACTTTAAAAAAACCCGGCCCTGGCGGGCATGTGCGGTAGGACCTCGCATTTTACCCATGCCAACCCCACTGCCACCAGACAATAAAGACAGTTAGTCCTGGAAAGCTTAGAACTTTTACTGAATAGATATCTCTGCTAGATACTATCCAGTTTAAATGAGGTTCTGTTAAATTATATATATATATATATATATATATATATATATATATATATATATATATATATATATATATATTATATATATATATATATATATATATATATGTGTGTGTGTGTGTGTGTGTGTGTGTGTTTTGTATGTGTATGTGTGTGTGTAGCCCCAAAGAAAATGACTCAGCGAAAAGACAAACTCTTCTCCCCACAGTTTTTAAACCGATGTAAGAGCTGTGTGATATATATCCTCCTTGCGCCTTAAGAGCTCAAGTCGAAATTAGTTATATGAGCGAATATTTCAGGAAAATATTCTTGAAAAATATTCTTCCTGGAACTCTCGCCAGGCCTCTCTAATAATACCGGTGGGAAATATCTCTGCAGTGTGCATAAATGTTGTTGCCACTTGATATTTCGGTTTAAATTAAGTAAGAAGACGTTGTTCTGTTTTGTTTCCACGTTTTTTCAGATCTTGTGGCGCTCTGGACATTATTTCTGGGGCATGAAGGAATATTTTTTACTTTCTGTGCTACAGTTTAATTATTTATTTATTTATTCATTTTTTTTATAATTGATATACCCCTTGAGTTACTGATTTTCTATTTTTCATAATTTACATACCCTTTAGTTATTGATTTCCTTTTTTTATAATTTATATACCCTTGAGTTACTAGTTTCCTATTTTTTATAATTGATATACCCTTAAGTTACTTACTGGTCTGATCAGATTGCCTTACAGGCCTGATCAGAATGTCTTACACGTCTGATCTGATTTCCTTACAGGTCTTATCAGAATTTCTTACAGGTCTTATCAGAATGTCTTACAGGTCTGATCAGAATGTCTTGCAGGTCTGATTAGAATTTCTTACAGGTCTGATCAGAATTTCTTACTGGTCTGATCAAGAATTTCTTACAGGTCTGATTAGAATGCCGTACATGTCTGATCAGAATGTCTTACAAGTCTTATCAGAATTCTTACAGGTCTGATCAGAATGCCTTACAGGTCTGATGATAATTTCTTACAGGTCTGATCAGAATGTCTTACAGGTCTGATGAGAATTTCTTACAGGTCTTATCAGAATTTCTTACAGGTCTTATCAGAATTTCTTACAGGTCTGATCAGAATTTCTTAATTTCTTACAGGTCTGATCAGAATTTCTTAATTTCTTACAGGTCTGATCAGAATTTCTTAATTTCTTGCAGGTCTGATCAGAATTTCTTAATTTCTTACGGGTCTGACTCAAATTTCTTAATTTCTTACAGGTTTGATCAGAAATTTCTTAATATTTTACAGGTCTGGTCAGAATGTATTACAGGTCTGATGAGAATTTCTTACAGGTCTGATCAGAATGTCTTATAAGTCTTATCAGAATTTCTTACAGGTCTGATCAGAATGCCTTACAGGTCTGCCCAGAATTTCTTACAGGTCTTATCAGAATGTCTTACAGGTCTGATCAGAATTTTTTAAAGGTCTTATCAGAATTTCTTACAGGTCTTTTCAGAATTTCTGACAGGTCTGATGAGAATTTATTAAAGGTCTTATCAGAATTTCTTAAAGGTCTGATCAGAATTTCTTAAAGGTCTTATTAGAATTTCTTACAGGTCTGGTCAGAATTTTTAAAGGTCTGGTCAGAATTTCTTAAAGGTCTTATCAGAATTTCTAAAGGTCTTATCAGAATTTCTTACAGGTCTGGTCAGAATTTCTTACTGGTCTTTTCAGAATTTCTTACAGGTCTTATCAGAATGTCTTACAGGTCTGATGAGAATTTCTACAGGTCTGATGAGAATTTCTTATAGGTCTGATCAGAAAGTCTTATAGGTCTTATCTGAATGTCTCACAGACTGATCAAAATTTCTTACAGGTCTTATCAGAATTTCTTACAGGTATTATCAGAATGTCTTACAGGTCTTATCAAAATGTTTTACAGTCTGACCAGACCTTCTTTGAGGTATATCAAGAGAAAATATATGGGAAAGATATAGAGTGACCTTTCATTATTTAAAAAACAAGAAATGCTCAATAAATAATCATAGACTTTCAAACCATTTCCAGTACGAATCTGACACACAGCCATCATTCGCCATTAGGCATGTTGGCCAAAAGAGGTATTATTATTATTCTTCATAATAAAAAGAAAAGTTCCACTTCATTCCACAACACAGAGTTAGTCCCACATTGTGACAATGAATAACCGTAGTATTTCACTGACTTAGTGCAGAAGAACTTTCATTTCTCATTTTTTTTATTCGTGGGTTGACGTAGTCAGCTTTTGTTATGTAAATGAAAATCTGCTCGTGGAAAAATCTGAATTTTTTATTCCCTGTTGTAACATTATTCAGGTGAAAAAATACCATGACTGGCTTTTATTTTTGTTAAGACTTCTAGAATGAGATTTTTTGTTACCATTACTAAAAAATTATTTTGTTTGACTGTTGCTTCGTTACGAGAAGGTAATTAAATTTATTTTAGGTTTTGTATTTTATTTTTGTGTAAAAACATTCACATGACAGACAGTAAAACCTTTGTTAATTATATATAGCTCAGTCTCAGTGAATGAAAAGCTTTGTACAGTTTTTTCCAATAAACATGTCCAATGCTAAATCATAATATTTTTTATTTTTCATTTGATTTTAGAGGTACTCCTCTATGTGTGCTTGTAAGTAGGTCTATTCATGTACTATATATTCACTTTGAAGACGACAGTAGTATTGAAAGAGGCTTGGAAAATATTTTTATGAACGACTAGGTGTAAATAGTTTAAAAAGAATTTGTTATATACAGGCCAGTATGACATTTTTGTATATACCTTCCGAATGTTTAAGCCCTCAGTACTGTTGTACAGCAGTCTTCAGAGAATGACAAACGAACTATCTAATAACGGATGTATATATATATATATATATATATATATATATATATATATATATATATATATATATATATATATATTCACATAAATACTTATATATATATATATATTCACACAAAGATATATATATATATATATATATATATATATATATATATATATATATATATATATATATATATATATATATATATATATATATATATATATATATATATATATATATATATATATATATATATATATATCTGCAGGCTACAATAACTACAGGCCAATCTCTATTCTCCTGTGTTCTCAAAGTTGCTGAAAAAACTTATTTTTAAGCCACTATAAAATATGTTGAATCTAAAGGATTACATGCACATAGGAAGCAGCCAGGTACCTGCGATGCTCTTTTAGACTTGAGATGCCATTTTGCAAGAGAACCTTGATAAGTGTTTTGAGTGCAGAGTAATTAGATAGATTTTAGTGCTGCTTTCGATTTAGTAAATCACAAGGCACTTTATTTATAAACTTGAATCTGGAGTGGTGATATGTTTTAGGATTACTTCAAGATTTCCCTTACAGGTTGGCAGCATGAGTTGCTGTCGACGGATCTTTGTGAACCAAGACCTGTTGCGTCTGGAGTTCCACAGGGCAGTGTTCTTGGTCCACTGTTATTTTTAGTGTATACAAGTGACATGGGTGTTGGCCTGGAAAAGAAGATTGTTCAGTATGCCGATGATGCAACACTTGTGGATGTAACAAAGTCTCCACTTTTGAAAAATGAAGCTGCCCTCAGCCCCAGTCGGGACATGGACCGGATCAGGGAATGGTGTAGGCGGTGGGGTATGAGGCTGAACTCCAGTAAAAACGAAACACTATTGATTAATAACTCTCGTACAGACTTCCCACCCCATCCTCCCCTTCAGGTGGATAGAACTTTGCTGAACGAGTCTGAAGCTTCTAACTATTCTAGGTGTAACCTTTCACAATTGATTCCTGATCCCTTTTATCTGCCGAGAGCAACCAGATTCGCTGAACAGCAACATCAGTATGAAGTAAATGTGCCTCGCTGTCGAACTTCTCAGTTCCAGAGGTCCTTTATTCCTCTCACCGTTGGACTGTGGAACAGCCTCCCTGAGGATGTCGTGCAGTTGGAACTTCCGAAGTTCAAGCGAAGGTGCAATGCTTTACCATCCTAATACGATTCTCCTTCCATTTTAATACGTTTATATGTATTTGTTAATTTATTATTTAATTTTTACCTCCTCTTACTTCTTCATAATGAACACCACATTCTTTGGAAGCTTGAATTTCAAGTCAATGGTCACTTTTATGGGCTTGTTCCCTATGCATAGGGTTCATCTTCTGAATAATAATAATAATAATAATAATAATAATAATAATAATAATATATCGGTATATTTATATGTATCGGTATATTTATATGTATATATATATATATATATATATATATATATATATATATATATATATATATATAATATATATATATAGTATTATTATAATTCAGATGACCCTATGTATATATATTAGTATATATATATATATATATATATATATATGATAGTGTATCCTTCTCTTCAATTTGCAAATTGCATCGCACTTATATCAGTTATTATTACTTTATATTATACATTCCTTGTTCAAGATTTGACGATAGCTAAAAATGGCGTTCATTCTCCCTAGACTATCAGTTTTGCACCGGTGGTGGGGGGAATAAGTATTTTTAGAAACACTGTTTTACATAATATATTTTAATATTGGAGCACATCCAACTCTCTCTCTCTCTCTCTCTAGTAGTAATACTTGTCCTTTGACCTTCATTTTGATATTTGAAGCCGATCTCCGTAACAAAAGAGAGGCAGAACTGTTGTGGATGGTTCTCTCTCCTCTCTCTCTCTCCTCTCTCTCTCTCTCTCTCTCTCTCTCTCTCTCTCTCTCTCTCACCAATAGTAATACTTTGACCTTTGACCTTCCATTTTAATATTTGATCTCCGTATTAAAAGAGACAGAATTGTTGCTCTCTCTCTCTCTCTCTCTCTCTCTCTCTCTCTCTCTCTCCTTTGACCTTAATTTTGGTATTTGATCTTCATAATAAAAGAGAGACAGAATTGCCGTGGGTTGAGGTTGAAATGTCAGGGAGAATATTTCTTCGAGGAAATTCACGAAGGTTATAAGTGATGTCAGTGGGCAGGTGTGGACGAAATAACCTTTTAATAACAGGTCACCCTCCGTTTATCAGTGAATGCTAAGTGTTAATCGTCATTTATAGCTGTTATATTTTGCAGCATTATGTTAAAAAATAATAGACAATAGCCGTATTGCTAAATGCTAATCCTCACTTATAGCTGTTGTGTTGTGCAGTAATATGTTGAAAAATAATAGACAATAACCGTAATGTTAAATGTTAATCGTCATTTACAGCTGTTACATTTTGCAGTAATATGTTAAAAAAGTTATAAACAATAACCGTAATGCTAAATGTTAAATCTCATTTATAGCTGTTGTATTTTGCAGTAATATGTTCAAGAATAATAGACAATAACCGTAATGCTAAATGTTAATCCTCATTTATAGCTGTTACATTTTGCAGTAATATGTTAAACAAAATTTTAGACAATAACCGTAATGCTAAATGTTAATCCTTATTAATAGCTGTTGTATTTTGCAGTAATATGTTGAAGAATAATAGACAGTAACCGTAATGATGAATGTTAATCGTCATTAATAACTTATATTTTGCACTGACATGTTAAAAAATAATAGACTTTAACCGTACCTTTGGTTTGCGCGGTCGAAGGACTGAAAGTCTTGGAAATCTCCCTCTGCTTTCGCTTTCCCAAGCCTTTTACTTTTAATAAAGAGGGAGGTCTGTCACCTCTTTCTAGGCTAAGCCTCGCTATTTTTTCCCTTCCTGTTTCTCTTTTACCGATCTGGGCTGGATAAGGACCTTATGTATCTTTTTCCGTTGATCTTGCTGTTCTAAAAGATGTTCAGAAGAGGTTTTAAGAACCCCTGCTGCTAGATAAAATGTCTCACCAAAATAGAGTTGGAAGTATGCGCTCGCAGGGGGTTGAGGGTGGGGTGGTTCGACGCGTTGCTAATGAGCTTTCTTCGCAGGCGGAGGTTTTCTGCGCAAGTTGGTCCATACACCGTTTGCCATTTAAAATCTGAGTGTGGTAGTAATGTTCCAATGTTAGGGGAAAGGGTTTGTTGATAAAAAAAAAATATGGTACTTTTTCTAGGTCACTGACTGGAAATTCGGCGTGAACTTTATCTAGAAATCATCTAGAAATTATTATAATTTTCATCCATTTTCAAGCAAGGGTCTTTACGCTCATGAAAACTGAAAAAATAGGTAAAAAATTTTATAATGATGATAGCATTAATGGCTATTATACTCATGTTAATGAACTAGTTGTAGTTTAGATTTAAAAAATACAAAAAGATCATAAATAACTAACGGGGTTAGTGCCGTCAGTGCTCCCCACACGGTGCACTGTAAAGGCATTACTTAAGGTTCTTTGCAGAGTCCTTTCGACCCTTAGCTGCTGCAACCCCTTTCATTCCTTTTACTGTACCTCCGTTCATATTCTTTTCTTCCATCTTGCTATCCACCATCTTCTGACAATTGTTTTATGGTACAACTGCGAGGTTTTACTCTTGTTGCGCCTTTCAAACCTTTTTACTCTCAATTTCCTCTTTAGCGCTGAGTTCCTCGTTGGATGAGTCAGTAGAGTTCTCGGTAAGCACTCTGCTGACTCGTTGGACGAGTCAGTAGAGTTCTCGGTAGGCACTCTGCTGGGCCCAAGTTCGAGTCTCCGGACGGCCAATGAAGAATTAGAGGAATTTACTTCTGGTGATAGAAATTCATTTCTCGGTATAATGTGGTTCGGATTCCACAATAAGCTGTAGGTCCCGTTGCTAGGTAACCAGCTGATTCTTAGCCACGTAAAATAAGTCTGATCCTTCGAGCCAGCCCTGTGAGAGCTGTTAATCAGCTCAGTGGTCTGGTAAAACCAAGGTATTTTTTTTTCTTCAGCGCTGAATGACCTCATCATAGGTCCCAGCGCTTGGCCTTTGGCCTAAATTCTATATTCCATTCCATTCCGTATGAATGTTGAGAAGTCACTTTTGTTAACACTTCTGTCTGTGCGCTTTCATATTTACTATTCCAATCTGCAGGAAAAGTACTCTGACTTTCCCTTCATCGACTGTGACGCCAGTTACATTAACCACAAATCAATCATTCCTTTCACCGAACCAGTTCGTATGTATTATGTTCACCATGTTTTTTCGTCAGTTCGTTTTTCGGGAAATTAGGGAGCGGACCTTGGCCATTATGCCGTGTGGCTTTGGTGACGAACTGCAATTCGCTTCGCGGGATGAAGTTTAATAATGTCATTGGTCGTGAATGGATGAGCAAGTCAGTCACGGGAGGAAATGAGACACACTGATATTAGCTCGGCAGGTTAGTTCCTGTGAACCACGCTGAAGGAAATGTGTAAATATATAACATTATATATATATATATATATATATATATATATATATATATATATATATATATATATATATATATATATATATATATATATAGTTCTTCGTTAGACGGGCTCGGTATAGTTCTCGGCTAGCACTCTGCTGGCCCGCATTCGAGTCTCCGACCGGCCAATGAAGAATTAGAGGAATTTATTTCTGGTGATAGAAATTAATTTCTCAGTATAATGTGTTCCGGATTCCACAATAAGCTGTAGGTCCTGGGGTTGCTAGGTAACCAATTGGTTCTTAGTCACGTAAAATAAGTCTAATCCTTCGCCAACTCCTAGAGAGCTGTTAATCAGCTCAGTGGTCTGGTTAAACTAAGGTATACTTAACATATATATATATATATATATATATATATATATATATATATATATAAATATATATATACATATATATATTTATAAGTATATATATAAATATATGAATATCTATGTTATTTATATATAATATATATATATATATATATATATATTGATTTTAATAGTAGAACTGGTTGCTTGAGATTGTTTTTCCGGGAAATCATAGCACGTAGTATGTATTTTATGTGTGTATGTATGATTTTGATGATAGACAAAGTATTTTACCAAAGAACTTAGACAATTTATAGATAATTCTTGGAGCAAATTGATCTGCAGAGATTTTGATGTGTAAGTATTTTACCAAATTAGTAAATAGCAGCTTTCTGACATCTAATTCAAATCATGATTAAAATGCCATGTTCGAACTTCAAAGGAGATGATTCTCGTTTGAACGTAATTACAATGACATCCTTTCATGGAAGTAAAAGGAATGTAACATTGTCCATATGTTAATTAGCTCAATATTACATTTTCCGTTCGACTTTCTTATCCGTTTGTAAGTCTAGAGTGACTTTTTATGACGGAAATAGAGATGTGTTAACATTTTCCATATGTTAATTAGTCCCATATTACGTTTTCCATTAAGTTCCTCATTGGAAGAGTGGTTATCGTTCTCAGCCAGCACTCTGCTGGCCCCGCGTTCGATTCTCCGACCGGCCAATGAAGAATTAGAGGAATTTGTTTCTGTTGTGTTGATAGAAATTCATTTCTCGCTATAATGTGGTTCGGATTCCACAGTAAGCTGTAGGTCCCGTTGCTAGGTAACCAATTGGTGTTAGCCACGTAAAATAAATCTCATCCTTCGGGCCAGCCCTAGGAGAGCTGTTAATCAGCTCAGTGGTCTGGTTGAACTAAGGTATACTTACGTTTTCCATTTTACTTTCCAGTCCGTTTGCTGGTCTAGAGTGACTTTTTATGGCGGTAAAAGACATGTGTCAACATTTTTTGCATGCTAATCAATTGTATGTTGCATTCTCCGTTCGACTTTCTAGTCCCGTTTATTGGTCTAGAGTGACCTCGCTGACCAATGAGAATTCAGATTGCATGAGCAGATGCATTATCACTGGCCAGGAGTTGAAGAGCGATCCGTCATGAGAGGAAATGAGATCCCTTTGGTAATTACCTCAGCGGATGAATTCGCGTTATAACCGGTGATAATCGAATATGCTTTTTAATAAATTCGTTTTGATGGACGCCGAGTGGGGGGATTTTGATACGCGAAAATGACGTGTTTCACGTGGAAACATTATTTTGGAGTTCGAGGTAATGATTTTACATTGGGTGTATTATGTAAGGATGAATGTATGTTAGTGATTGTGTGTTTGATATGTAGGGGTTTAAGTCAATGTATATATATATATATATATATATATATATATATATATATATATATATATATATATATATATATATATATAATATATATATAAATAAATGAATTTTATCAAATCACTGTGATTCATATAAAGCATTAAGCTACAAACGTCTTAACATTCATTTCAACTTTACCTCGAAATAATATATTTTCATATATAGTTGCGAAGGGAATTTTTTTTTTTGATAATAAGTTCGTCGTCTTGAGCCCACGAGACGACGAACTTATTACCACTAAAAATTCCCCTTCGAATAGCATATATGAAAAAATATTATTTCCAAGGTAGAAGGAATTGATATTAAAGGACGTTTGTAGGTCAATGCTTATATATACACATATACACATATATATATATATATATATATATATATATATATATATATATATATATATAAATATTATATAAAGCTTCTATAACGGGTGTAACAACGTTGTTGTAGACTTTAATAGGATTTATGGCCACAAGGAAAGTGAAACAGTGGAGCGCAAGATCTTTTCCCTTATACTCTAAGGCATTTTCAAGCTTACATCAGCATTATAAATATAATGTGAGTTATTAAACAAAAGCATAGAATGAACTATGTTGGGATGGTTCCTGTATTTTTGGGAATGAGCTCCTATGGAACCTTGGGCTTTATTAGAAAATGATAGAATTAAAGTTTATGACAAGGGGTTCATCGTAGGAAATAGTGTCGCTAAGTTACAGTACAAAGGTGTTTTGGGCTTAAGATTTGCTGCTATTCCTTATTTCTTACGAGTTACTGATCTTTAAAGATAAATACAAGGAAAATGAATTCGAGATGTAATAGTGAAGAAGTCGCGTACGGGGGTAGTGCCGTCAATGCACCTCATGCGGTGCGCTGTAGGTATTATTTAAGGGTCTTTGCAGCGTCCCTTTGGCCCCATGGCTGCAACCTCTTTCATTCTTTTTACTGTACCTCCATTCATATTCTCTTTCTTCCGTCTGGTTTTATACCCTCGCCTAACAGCTGTTTCATAGTGCAGCTGCGAGGTTGTCCTCCTGTCACACCTTTCAAACCTTCTTACTGTCAATTTCTCTTTCAGCACCGAATGACTTCATAGGTCCCAGCGCTTGGCCTTTGGCATAAGTTCTTCTATCCTAAAAGTGAACAAAGGGTAGTATCTACACAGAAACAATGACTTTAAATTAACGTTTCCATTCGCGTTCTAATTTTGAAAGTCATTATCCGCTCATTTCAAATGAATTCCGTTCCCAGGCGAACATTTCTAATTACAGTTAATACCACTCGACTCGGCTAAGTAAAGAGAAAACAATAATCTAAATTAATGAAGTAAATAATGGAACCCTCCCTTTTCTGATTAAGATTAAAACAAAATCGGCTTTTATGCATTTATTCCCCGTAGGGGGCGGGGTATGCCGAGAGTTCACTTCATGCGATGTGCTGTAGTCATTTAAAGTTTTTTTTGCAGCGTTCCTTCGGCCCCTAGCTGCAGCCCCTTTCATTCCTTTTTATTGTACTTCCGTTCATATTCACTTTCTTCCATCTTACATTCTACCCTCTCCTAATAGTTGATTCATAGTGAAGGTGCGAGTTTTTCCTCCTGTTACACCTTTCAAGCCTACTTACTGCCAGTTAACCTGTTAGCGATGAATGCCCTCATAGGTCCCAGCGCTTGGCCTTTGGCTTAAATTCTAAATTCTCTTCTATTCTTTGGTGCATTTATCACTTTTGAGGATAATGATGTCATTTGGGGACTACAAAAAACTAAACAAAAACAAGATATAATCAGCCATTTTGGCCCGCTCATTTCAAGTTACAACCAACTTCGTCAAAAGAACCGCCTCTTTTTTTTTTTTTTTTTTTTTTACCCAAATCCCGAAATCAGCACCTCTCAAATACACCACTTAACAGCATTCTTTTATCTTCATTTATTTTCTTTCGTTTTCATTCATTTGCGTTTATTTTCTTTTATTTTCGTTCATTTCCATTCATTTTCATTTATTTTCATTCATTTAATTTATTTTCATTCATTTTCATTCATTTTTATTTACAGTCGTTCTCATTCTTTCTGTTTTCATTTTCATTCGCATTCATTTCTATTTTCATTCATTTTCATTTATTTCGTGTACATTAATTTTCATTCATTTCATTCAGTTCTATTTATATTAATTTTCATTTATTTTCATTCATTTTCATCTCCACTCGTTTTTAATAATTTTCACTTCTCTTCATTTATTTTAATTCATTTTCATTTGATTTTCATTCGTTTTCATCCATTTTCCCCCAATTTCGTTCCTGTCCCCAGTCAGTCGCCCCATGATCCCATTTCACCTAAACCCACGATGATGATGATGATGATGATGATGATGATGAGTGAGCTAAAAGTCGTGAAATGATCCCATTAAGCTGAGTGATATGAAACGTACAATTCTCGGAATTTCCGAAGAGAAATCAGGGCGAAATGATGTCGAGGATTCCAGCGTGGTATTTATTTATTTATTCATTTAATTAATTGATGAATTAATTAGTTTATTTATTTATTTATTTATTTACAGCGTGATATTTATTTATTTATATCTATATAATAATTGATTAACTAATTAATTTACTTATTTATTTATGTATTTACTTTTTTATTAATTAATTAAATTATTAATTTATCAATGAATTAATTAGTTTGTTTATTTATTTATTTATTTATTTACAGCGTGATATTTATTTATTTATATCTTTATATAATAATTGATTAACTAATTAATTTACGTATTTATTTATGTATTTACTTTTTATTAATTAATTAATTTATTAATTAATTATTTTTTTTATTCCGCTGACACAGATTAAGCGCCAACGATCACATTATCAATCAAGCCTATCGCTGTGATTGATACTTCAAGGTTTTAAATGTTAGCTTGAATTAGCATAGAAATCAGAGTCCTCTCTCTCTCTCTCTCTCTCTCTCTCTCTCTCTCTCTCTCTCTCTCTCTCTCTCTCTCATGTGTCTTCCATGATACAGACTCCCTGATGGAGCCTTGATTAATGCTGTATAAAAACGTAATATAATTTTAGTAGTCTGTAAATGAAAACCATTTTTAAGTTTCTGCATTTTATTTACATTACAACATTTACCAAGAAATAACTCTCTCTCTCTCTCTCTCTCTCTCTCTCTCTCTCTCTCTCTCTCTCTCTCTCTCTCTCAAGCACTGTGGATGTTGCAACTCCTTATCACATTTCATTATTCTATTCGGTCCTATTTCAACTTTTACAAGATTTTTTTTCTCTCTCTCTCTCTCTCTCTCTCTCTCTCTCTCTCTCTCTCTCTCTCTCTCTCCTTACCAAGCACAGTGGATGTTGGAACTCCCTATAAATTTTCATTATTGTATTCGGTCTTATTTCAACTTCAACAAAATCTCTCTCTCTCTCTCTCTCTCTCTCTCTCTCTCTCTCTCTCCCGTCTGAACTATTTACATTTATTCGTTGATAAGTTTTCTTTTTATAATTCCAACTCCGGAATGATTATCCGTTTACAGTACAACGAACTGTAGCTTTTGTAATTGATCGACTAAATTATTCCAAGCGACCTTTACTGCGAGACTTAACATTCACGGAATTAACGAGATTTACGTCTCATGGTAGGTTGCTTTATTTCGTTTTTAACAAGACGAATTACAATTTCAATTTAAGGTATTTTTAATCATGGTGAAACAAAAACAAGATAAATCTCACTTCCTGTTCAATTCAGAGTAACAATTTCTATTACCTCCTAACAGAGTTGACGGGTTCAACATCAGTACGACTCATAAACTGTTGTTATTTTTTCATATATATATATATATATATATATATATATATATATATATATATATATATATATATATATATATATATATATATATATATATATATATATATATATATATATATATATATATATATATATATATATATATATATATTTATACTGTATATACAACAGCCTTTGGAGAGCGCTCCTCCTAATGTGAGCAAAATAGAAACGCGTGTGTTTATTACCCCTGACATTTTGCCTTCCGATGCAAAGCCAGAAATCCTCTTATGGAAAACATGTATTTACATTCGCTCTCGTCTGTTTTATGAAAGGAAATATGTGTGGGAGTGATTAAGTATTTTTAGGGATTTGGCCTTTTAGTTATTTTTTCCTTTTTGGCCTTTTATGTGTGTGTGTGTGTGTGTGTGTTGGGAGGAAGAGGCGGGTCTTCTCACTGAAGTTATTATGCAATTTCCTCATATTCTTTAATATTCCAACTTTCAAAATTCATTGAAGAACAAAATGGATATTATTATTTTTTCATTCTCAATGTGTTGTCCTTGAGGAAAACTATGGGAGATACGTTTCAATTCATACATGGAATCTCTCTCTCTCTCTCTCTCTCTCTCTCTCTCTCTCTCTCTCTAAACGTATGTATCCACCGCGTCCAATTTCAATAAGGATCGGCTTTCTGTCGGCCGTAAATCGTTGTGGTATGATAACGGGACTTTATTTATCTGCTCTAGCTTCGGAAAGGCGAGGGCTATATTGGTCAGAGAGAGTCTGGGAATTAGGGAGTCGTGCTAGGGGGTAGTCCTGGTCAGTTCTGGGAAGGGGGGGATTCAGCTCTATAAAGTCAGAGTGACGTGAATTCTTGAGTCTTCATCCAAGAAGTGAAGAAGAAGAGGAAGAAAAAGAAGCGGGGTAGTGTGCTCCGATTATCCTTAAGTTATTGGTAAGACTGAAGATGACAAGTATCAGTCATTTGTGTGCAATGTTTTTAAATATAATTAAATACTAATTACATTTCCTCAATCTTGCAAAGTTGCGTTGTCACATTCAAGGGTATAGTTACGCATGTGCTGTGATGTACAGTATATATATGCATATGTCTCCCTTAGGGGGGTTGTGCCGTTAGTGAACCTCACTCGGTGCACTGTAGGCATTACTCAAGGTTCTTTGCAGCGTCCCTTCGGCCCCTAGCTGCAGTCCCTTTCATTCCTTTTACTAAATCTCCGATTCATATTCCCTCTCTCCCATCTGACTTTCCACCCTCTCTAACAGTTGTCAGTTTTCCTTTCAGCGCTGAATGACCTTTGGTCCCAGCGCTTGGCTTTTGGCCTGAATTCTGTAGTCTATGCTGTTCTGATATTTAGTTGCAGCTTTCGCCTCGTAAAAGTGTAATTGAGTTTGTCAAGTTTCGCTCCCCTATTCAATGTTTCATTCGTGGCGCAACATTTTAATATTGAAAGTTTAATAATTAACCTTGTAGAATTCTCGTTCCTTTGTGAATTATTCTTTTTGTGATGAGATTTTTATCTGTTTCGTAAAAGCTTAATTTACATTGCATAAAATTTTCATTCCGTGTAAAACATTCATCTTCCCTTACAGTTTTTCATCGACCTCGTGAAAGGTTTGTCTCGTAAAATTTTAAGCCCCTTAGAAAGAGATTCATTTGCCTTCTAAAGATTTTCTTGTAGAAGTT
>NC_089793.1:25180323-25202823 GCF_040412425.1 Macrobrachium rosenbergii | reverse complement strand
TGACTGGCTATCTGCCTGCCTGCCTGGCTGCCTGACTGCCTGGCTATCTGCCTGCCTGGCTATCTGCCTGCCTGCCTGCCTGCCTGCCTGCCTGCCTGCCTGCCTGCCTGGCTGCCTGGCTTCCCGGCTGCCTAGCTATCTGTCTTCCTGGCTGCCTGCCTGCCTGCCTGCCTGCCTGCCTGCCTGCCTGCCTGCCTGCCTGCCTGCCTGGCTGCATGGCTATCTGCCTGCCTGGCTGCCTGGCTATCTGCCTTCCTGGCTGCCTGGCTATCTGGCTATCTGCCTGCCTGCCGGCTCTCTGCGTGCGTACGAGTCGAACCAGAAGCCAAAATTTTTCGCCGATGGTTACTTGAATTATGGACTTTCACATCCAGATTGAATAATGAATGGCGTGACGCTGGCCTCTGCGCTGTCCATTTTCATCACGAAGAGACTCCCTCCTGACAGCCTGCAGTTGATATGCAGCTCGCAACAGATTCCTCTTGCGGTATTTGCTCAGCTGGTCGCGGCTGCAACGCGCACGTGACACCCGTCTCTCTCTCTCTCTCTCTCTCTCTCTCTCTCTCTCTCTCTCTCTCTCTCTCTCTCTCAAAGGTTCTTCATCGTCAGCATCTTCTTCTTTACTTTACGTTTATGAAATAATTCCCAATTAATGCCACTCTCTCTCTCTCCCTCTAATGGTTATCGTCATCATCTATTAATGCCACTCTTTCTCTCTAATGGTTATCATCACCTCTCTCTCTCTCTCTCTCTAGCCGAGTGCCAGATAAGGAGTAGCTCTATTTATTTTGCTGGGGAGGGAGAGAGAATTGAAAGGGGGCACTCCATTCCCCCTTCGCGTGGACAGCATTACCATTTAACTGGAGTCTCCGGAGCAGTTACATTATTCAGTCTACGTTTAGGAAACAGGCGATGCGCCAGTTATTTCAGTTTTGCTCTGAATGCCAGATGGTAAGACAAGACCGAATATGGGACAGTATGTCAATATGATACTTAATGTCAAATATTCTCAGTGGGGAACTTTTTCGTGAAATAAAAAAAAGGGGGTGTATCAGATGTCAGATATTCTCAGTGTGGAACCTTTCCGTATAATAAAAAAAAAAACGCGTATCAGAAAATGTCAAATACTCTCTGTGTGGAACTTTTTCGTATAATAAGAAAAAAAGAGCATTAGAAAATGTCAAATGTTTTCTGTGTGGAACTGTTCTTTCGCATGATAGTCCAAAAAGACAAAGAGCTGTTTCACCACAACATACTGTAATTGTTTTTAAATAGAACAGATCCGTATAATCTTGTGTAACGACGTATTAACTGTAATAAATGTTCATATTTGGAACAAGTTCCCGAGTCGGATACTCTCCATTTGATTTATTGTACTGGGAAGTCTCTTACTCTATCTTGAAATTTATTTAGTTGTTTGATGAGCATGACAGTCCCTCAGAAACATAAAGAACTCTCCGTCTAATAAAAGAGACAAAAAAAGAAGCAAAAACACCATTAATTATATTCTGAATATTTCCTTTGACCCGTTGAAAACTTCCGAGCGGATGTTTGTGGCGTTTCAGGAGACTTGAATAATACAGCATTCGTTATTGGAACAAATTCGATATTGGAACAAGTCTCCAGTGGGATTCGTCGTGTGGTCTGGTCGATGAATAAGCTGAAAGAGAATGAAGATTTAATGCCTGCGAGTCTTATTCACTTCATGAAATTGCACAGTACATCCGGGTTTTAAGTGTAAATCTCTCTCTCTCTCTCTCTCTCTCTCTCTCTTGTTGTTATTATAAATGTTGCACGACCGTTTAAAATATTTAGGGGATACCGAGCCAAGAGTCACAATTGTGGAGTCAACCTGAATTTCAGTTTAGTAATATTTCAGGTCATTCTGTTACAGAGTTGATGTTTTAGATCAGAATTGATGAAGTTTTATACATTTGTTCGCCGTTTGTAGGCATTTTACGCTCTTGCCAAATATGAGTATAAAAATCTCACAATCACGTGGGTCAATAAAATGAAGAGATCCACAATGATGTCAGTGTAAAATATGTATTTAAAATATATTCAAATATATATATATATATATATATATATATATATATATATATATAGAAATCATCAACACACAATCACGTGTGGAACAGAAATAAATTTCTGACTCACGTCGATGAAAAGCAAGGGCGTTACCACTGGGCCATACAAGTCTAAAAGAACCTGAGAGAATGGGCAAGCTAACTGCTTGCATACCAGCGAAGTTTTCCCCAACTTCGACTCAGCAATGACGGACAACATTTCATTCGTTATCCTTCTGGAGTGAATAAGATGAAATCATCAACACACAATCACGTGTGGAACGAAATAAATTTCTGACTCACGGGATCGAACCATCTCTCAGGTGGAAAGCAAGGGCGTTACCACTGGGCCATACAAGTCTAAAGAAGTCAGAACCTGAGACAACTGCACCCGAGAATTACCTGGGCAAGCTAACTGCTTGCATGCAACGGATTTTCCCCAACTTCCCGACTCAGCAATGACCCAATGGACAACATTTCATTCGAATTATCGCTTCTGGTGAATAAGATAGAAATCATCAACACACAATCACGTGTGGAACGAAATAAATTTCTGATACGTCGGGATCGAACCCAGGTCTCTCAAAAGCAAGTTACCCGCTGGGCCATACAAGTCTAAAGTGGAACCTGTCAACCTGGGCAATTTCAACTTCCCGTTTATTCAATTATCCCTTCTGTAATAAGATTCATCAACACACAATCACGTGTGGAACATTTTCTGACTGAGACCTGGGTTCGACAGAGTCAGAATTTATTTCTGTTCCACGATGTTTTATCTTATCTTTCAGAATTGATGAAGACTACTGGTAAGCTTCGCTGTGTAAGCATTTGTGCCGAAGCGGTGCAACTCTGGTTCCGACTTTGTATGGCATTTACGCTCTGCCAAATATGAGTTCTGTATAAAAATCTCACAATCACTACGCAAGCAGCTGCCCGAAACGTTACTTCAGTGCGTCAATAAAATGAAGCTGCTGCCGCCTTTCCACACGAATGATGTTCCAGTGTTTAAATATGTATTTAAAATTCGATATTTGTCAACATATATATATATATATATAAAGTGGTCTTAAATATATATAAATAACATATATATGAATGTATGTATATATATATTATAATATATATTATATATATAATATATATATCATTGGGGATATATATTTAATATATATTTAAACTGACATCATTGATTATTATTATTATTATTATTATTATTATTATTATTATTATTATTATTATTATTATTATTCATAAAATCTCATAATCACATGAGTCAATAAATGGTGAAGAAATCCACAATAATGCAAATGTGTGTATGTGTATTAATATTGATACTGGTTGTATTGAAAACAATAATGATGGTAATGAAGTAGATATTAACGATAATTATAATATCAGAAATCAAGATGTCAGCTGAATTTGTTGCCAGTGTACCGCTTCGGAACCGCTCTTCTCGAGCTGCCTGCTACCCTCAGCTTTCACCTGTTTACAGGTTAATAATCACTCCCAGATTGGCCTCGTCGGTAGCTAATTGCTTGAATGAGGGGCGTCAGGTGACTCTCCTCTCCCGTATCAGACATTCATCGAGAGATTAGGGTCCTAAACGGATTAACTCCCAATCACTTCATTAATTTTGCTAATTACTTTATGTGACAAGTTGGTAACGCGAGGTATATTGTTAGTGGGATCTCACATACCTCAAGATTTATATGAGGATTTTTTTATATTTGTTTTATGGAGTCGTTGCTGTGCCATTTATTATTTTTTATTTTGGACGTGTAGGGATGTTAAAACCCGTTGTTCGTGATTCCATTTTCCGGAAATAGCACCTGGAAGTGAATATGCTGCCCCTAATGAGTTATTTCATTTCCAGTTACTTGTATGTATGTATGTATGTATGTATTTATGAAACCCTAAATGCCCAGAAATGATATATGTTTAGATAATTCAGTCCTTAAACCCAGTGAAAAGAGTGGCAAAGAAATTTCTCATCCCAAACGCCAAGAAATAATATCTGTTAATAGATTATTCAGTCCTTAACCCCATTGAAAGAGAGTACCAGAAAACATTCTCATCCTTACCTGTCTTACCTGTTTGTATGTAAGTACGTACGCATGTATTATGTAGGGAACCCTAAATACCAAGAAATTGTATCAATTAATAGATTATTCAGTCCTTAACCCCATTGAAAGAGAGTAGCAAAGAACATTCTAATTCTGTCTTATATGTACGTGTATATATACAAATATCTGTATACAGTATGTATATGTATGTATATATATATATATATATATATATATATATATATATATATATATATATATATATATATATATATATATGCACTGTATATATATGAAGTTCTTCATTGAAGGGGTGGGTAGAGACCTCGGCTAGCACGCTGTTGGCCCAGCGTTCGACTCTCCGACCGCCAATGAAGAATTAGAAAATTTATTTCTGGTGATAGAAATTAATTTCTCGTCATAATGTGGTTCGGATTCCACAGTAAGCTGTAGGTCCGTTGCTAGGTAACCAGTTGGTTCTTAGCCACGTAAAATAAATCTAATCTTCGGGCCAGCCCTGGGAGAGCTGTTAATCAGCTCAGTGGTCTGGTTAAACTAACATATACTTAACTGTACATATATATATGTATATATACACATTTATATATATATATATATATATATATATATATATGTATATATATATATATACTGTATATGTATATATGTGTGTATATATATATATACATATATATAGGGAACCCCAAATACCAAAGAAGTATTATTTATTAATAGATTATTCAGTCCTTAACCCCAGTGAAACATGGCAACAGAGCACATTCTCCATGCATCAGAAGTGATAAGAACGGATTAAGTCGTTTACTGAATAAGTTAAGCATAAAAACCAGGACGTCCTCATCCTTCATTGCTCCTGATGTGGAATCGTAAAAGAAAGCTTCCTCCTCCCGCTGCTACGCCTTCAGGAAATTCACGTAGAGATGTCCTGCGCCAGAGGAATGCATTAGCGAGATGGGAATTTATACGTGCTGATGAGATACAAATAGACTCGTGGAAGCGAATGAGAGAGAGAGAGAGAGAGAGAGAGGCATTGAATACAGAAATGAGATATTGCACATAATAACTAGTGAGAGAGAGAGAGAGGTGATCTCGTGATAAGTGCCTTTAAACTTTCAGCAAAACAGAGTACGCTGACGTCAGTATCAGCAGTACTGGGTCATCTCTCTGTTGACCCTTCCATTCACGTTCCCAGGTTGAATGAGGTTGAATCCCTCGCCCAGTGAATCGTTACGCCGTTCCCTCAAAGGCTTGATTTGTCGCGGTTTGCTTAAGTAGCGATAACCTGTGTCCAAGAAGCCAATCAACAGGTATGTCGAAATTGCCCCACGTAAGATAAGGCGAGCGAGAAGGACTTAGTTGAGAAATATCGCTAAATCTTATTCTTCGTTCTTATTTTTTAATATTTTACTGACATTTTTATTTTTTTATCTGTTTTTCTAATAATTGATCTCCTCTCTCTGTATTTCTCATTACCTTCTGTTATTTTTTTTCGAATGAACACCAATTCCTTGAAAGCTTCTTGAATTTCAAGTCAATGGCCCCCGTGGTGGGCTTGTTCCAGATGAATAGGGGTCATTCTCTGAATAATAATAATAATAACAACAACAACAGCAACAACAACAACAACAACAATAATAATAAAAACAGTTCTTTCTTATTGATGTGGTTGACCTTAATTTTTGATCGTTGCCTTCAGATTTTACTTCATTTTTATTATTCCCTTTAGCTCCTTTCTTTCGTTTTTTTTAGGCTTAAGTGTAAGAGAATCAAGGGATACACTCCCCCCTCTCTCTCTCTCTCTCTCTCTCTCTCTCTCTCTCTCTCTCTCTCTCTCTCTCTCTCTCTCTCTCCACACTTCATATATCGTACACTCGGAATCATGCCACTTGATTTTACAAACTTTCAGATGCAAGTGTATCTTGGGAATGTCTCACAAAAAGATTTCGTGAACGCACATTTCTGGTGAAAGGTGAATGTCCCTTCCTAAGGTGCATCCACACTATGGTAAAACGTACCATGAACGCATGTTGGCAACTTCTAGCAAGCATATCACAAACAGGTTGAAAACAAGTCGACGACGTATTGGTAAATCTAACTAGACCTTCGTACGATTATCCAGCTTTGGTCAGTGGCTCGTTCTCCACTTAATGTCGTCGATTTGTTTACAACATATTTGTGATATGTATGTGATCAGTTGTCTGATGACATGTTTTTCTGTAGTATGGATGCACCCTCACGGGACAATATCTTCACTTATTAGTGAATCTAACCAGTACCCATACGATCATCCAGCATTGTCCAGTGGTTCGTTCTCCACTTAATGTCTGTTTTCAACATATTTGTGATATGTATGCGACGTAATTTGGTCGATGTGTTTCTGTAGTATGGATGACATGTTTTTATTAGTGTAACCAGTACCCATATGATCATCCAGCATTGTCCAGTGGGACAATATCTGTTTTCACATTTAGTGAATCGACGTAATGTTTTTCTGGTAGTATGGATGCACCTCACGTACCACTTATTAGTGAATCTAACCAGTACCCATAATGATCATCCAGCATTGTCCAGTGGTTCGTTCTCCACTTAATGTCTGTTTTCATTTGTGATATGTGCAATGTGACGTGTTGGTCACATGTTTTTCTGTAGTATGGATGCACCACGATAATATCAACTTAAGTTAGTCGATCATCCAGCATTGTCCAGTGGTTCGTTCTCCACAATGTTTTTCTGTGATATGTATGCAATAAGTTGTCAACGTGTACAATATATGATGCAACTTAACGGTACAATATCCTCACTCATTAGTGAATCTGACCATTCCTCCATTCAATTATCCAGCATTGGCTTGTGGTTCGTCCTCCACTTAATGTTGTTGACTTGTTTACAACATTTGTGTGATATGTATACGATAAGTTTTCAACGTGTTGGCGACATGTTTTTGCGTAGTTTGGATACACCCTAACGGTATAATATCTTTAGGATTAGTTGGAAAAATTTCTAGCGCGTTCTCCCGTTTAAAAGGCACTCAGGCAAGACTAGAAAAAAGACAAGTGCTCTACTGAGTAGGCCTTATCTAGATGTACTCAAGAATGGTCGAGTGACTTTGCACATTTTCACTCTGACCTTTCACATCCATTAGAGTGGTGGTACACATAAAGGTCGAAGCTGATTTTCATCACCTTGAATTTGTTCCATATGAACACTTGCTCACGGTAACCAAAACTCTTATTTTGAAGTGTATTCATGTGAGTGAAGGATTCACCCTTTTATTTTGCATCTACGTACGGTATAGATGCAGTAAAGTGATAATTATTTCTTCCATTTATACATTTCTGTTTTTTACGCGGAAAATGAACCAATCACAGAAGGGGTAAAACATGATGTAATTCCACTTATACCTTTCTGTATTTTGCAAAGAAAATTGACTTATCAAAGAACAGGCAAAGCTTGCAATAATGATTGAGTATGAATTTGTGTAACTGTCGAATTATAAAGTAACTTTGGAAGTTGTTATCTTGGACCTAAATTTGGTTGTGGCGAGTCTCTCTGTTGTAAAAGGTGTTATTTAATTTTACGCGGAAAATTAACCTGCGAAAGTAAGGGTAAAACATGATGTACGTAATACGTGCAGTAATTATTGATTATAAATTTGAACAACTGCCGAATTATAGAGTAACTTTGGAAGCTGTTATCTCTGACGTAAATTTGGTTGTGGCGATTCCCTTTGTTGTAAAACCTGTTGTTATTTAATAAGATAAAAAGGAACAGTGCATCCTGGCTCATGTATCTAGTGGCCATAAGGGCAACTATTCCTTGCTGAAGTAATTAGGGAGAAAAGCTCATTACTGTCTCTCATTCTTCCTAACCATTACAGATGATTTATACCTGGTCATTAATTAAAAAAGCGAGCTTTTGGAGCGCACGGGACTTTTTACCTTAATTACTCATTACCGCAAGCATGATTTTCCTTTCATTTGGGTCTTAGGTGGTTCAAATAGATGAGGAATACTACTGTCTACATGCGGGTTTTAATGTTAGTTTCATTGTCTTAGCTGTGGTAAAAGTCTCCCCTTTGTTTCTCTTCGTGCATTATTTTAAATCGTAAACTGGGACATCTTTTATTTTCGGTATCTTGCGTTTTGCAGCTACCACGTATGTGTATATATATATGTATATATATATATATATATATATATATATATATATATATATATATATATATTTTATAGATATATAAGTTAAGTATACTTAGTTTAACAGACCACTGAGCTGATTAACAGCTCTCCTAGGTTGGCCCGAAGGATTTGACTTATTTTACGTGGCTAGAACCAATTGGTTACTTAGCAACGGGACCTACAGCTTTTATTGTGGAATCCGAACTACATTATATTGAGAAATGAATTTCTATCACCAGAAATAAACTCCTCTAATTCTTCATTGGCCGGTCGGAGACTGAACATGGGCCCAGCAGAGTGCTAGCCAGGAATGGTACCGGGACTGTCCAATGAGGAACTATAGAGTGTATATTAGTATATATATATATATATATATATATATATATATATATATATATATATATATATATATATATATATATATATATATATATACACATACATACACACACACACACATATATATATATATATATATATATATATATATATATATATATATATATAAATATATAAACATATATATATGAAGTGAAAGAGATAAACATGAAGTGAAACAATCATATTATATATACATATATATATATACTATATATATATATATATATATATATATATATATATATATATATATATGGGGAAGAGAACAGATAAACAATTGAAGTGAAAGGAATCATATATATATATATATATATATATATATATATATATATATATATATATATATATATATATATATATATATATATATATATATATATATATATATATATATATATGTATGTATGTATGTCAGACACTTTCTAGCTAGTTACGATTATTCCTTTGACTCCATTTGTTGAGCTGTTCTCTTCCCCATTCTCTTTCTATTCTATCTAGTATCTCCCCTTCCTAACTTTTCGTCTTTTTTGCGTTCCCGTTTTCACATAACTTGATTCTACCTCGTGGTTTTCAATTCAATATTTGTCCTCTGTATTTTTCTTTTTCTTTCTTAACTTTTATTTTCATTTCGTCTTGAACACTCGAAGAAATTTGTGATAGATGAATAAGCCCGTCTTTCGCTGTGTGAATCATCGTTATTCAGTTGTTTATTGTGGTTTATCAGTCTTCGTTTTGGTGCTAATTTGATAAATCAATCAGTCAGTTATGTCATTTGTTCCTACTCATTGCTTTTTTCTGGGAAGTATACTAGACTCCCCCTTTTTTTTTTTTTTTTAACCTAGACTGTCATTTTTGTTTCACCTCTTTTTTTTTTTGTCGTTGGTTGCTAGTGCCTTTACCTCTTCCTTTGCCATTGATTGCTGATGCCTTTACCTCTTCCTTTTTCATTGTTTGCTGATGCCTTTACCTCTTCCTCTGTCGTTGTTTGCTGATGCCTTTAATTCTTCCTTTGTCATTGTTTGCCGATGCCTTTGCCTCTTCCTTTGTCATTGTTTGCTGATGCCTTTACCTCTTCCTTTGTCATTGATTGCTGATGCCTTTACCTCTTCCTTTGTCATTGTTTGCTAATGCTTTTACCTCTTCCTTTGTCATTGCTTGCTAATGCCCTTACCTCTTATTCTGTCATTGTTTGCTAATGTCTTTACCTCTTCCTTTGTCATTGTTTGCTAATACCTTTACCTCTTCCTTTGTTATTGCTTGCTAATGCCCTTACCTCTTCCTTTGTCATTGTTTGCTAATGCCTTTACCTCCTCCTTTGCCATTGCTTGCTAATGCCTTTACCTCTTCTTTTGTCATTGTTTGCTAATACATTTACCTCTTCCCGTGTCATTGTTTGCTAATGCATTTGCCTCTTCCTTTGTCATTGTGTGCAAATGCCTTTACCTCCTCCTTTGTCATTGTTTGCTAATGCCTTTACCCCTTCCTTTGTCATTGTTTGCTAATGCTTTTACCTCTTCCTGTGTCATTTTTAATAATGCCTTTACCTATTCCTTTGTCATTGTTTGCTAATATTGTTACCTCTTCCTCTGTCATTGTTTGCTAATGCCTTTACCTCTTCCTCTGTCATTGTTTGCTAATATCTTTACCTCTTCCTGTATCATTGTTTGCTAATGCCTTTATCTCTCCCTTTGTCATTGTTTACCAATGACTTTACCTCTTCCTCTGTCATTGTTTGATAATGCCTCTACTTCTTACTCTGTCATTGTTTGCTATACCTTTACCTCTTCCTCTATCGTTGTTTGCTATTGCCTTTATCTCTTCCTTTGTCATTGTTTACCAATGACTTTACCTCTTCCTCTGTCATTGTTTGCTAATGTCCTTACCTCTTCCTCTTTCAGTGTGTGCTAATGCCTTTACCTCTTCCTCTGTCATTGTTTGCTAATGCCTTTACCTTTTCCTTTGGCATTGTTTTTACAGTGCCTTTACCTCTTCCTTTGTCATTGACTCTTCCTTTGTCATTATTTGCTAATGCCTTTACCTCTTCCTCTGTCATTGTTTGCGAATGCCTTTAACTCTTCCTTTGTCATTGTTTGCGAATGCCTTTAACTCTTCCTCTGTCATTGTGTGCCAATGCCGTCACTTCTCTCTCTGTTATTGTCTGCTAATGCCTTTACCTCTTCCTTTGTTATTATATGCAAATGCCTTTATCTCTTCCTCTGCCATTGTTTGCTAATGCCTTTACCTCTTCCTGTGTCATTGTTTGCTAATGCCTTTACCTCTTGCTCTGTCATTATTTCCTAATGCCTTTACCTCTTCCTGTGTCATTGTTTGCTAATGCCTTTACCTCTTGCTCTGTCATTATTTCCTAATGCCTTTACCTCTTCCTGTGTCATTGTTTGCTAATGCCTTTACCTCTTGCTCTGTCATTGTTTGCTAATGCCTTTACCTCTTCCTGTGTCATTGTTCGCTAATCCCTTTACCTCTTCCTTAGTCATACTGTGCAAATGCCTTTACCTCTTCTTTTGTCATCGTTTGCTAATGCCTTTACCCCTTCCTCTCTCATTGTTTCCTAATGCCCTTACCTCTTCTTTTGTCATTGTTTGCTAATGCTTTTACCTCTTCCTCTCTCATTGTTTCCTAATGCCCTTACCTCTTCCTTTGTCATTGTTTGCTAATGCCCTTACCTCTTCCTGTGTCATTGTTTGATAATGACTCTACCTCTTCCTTTGTCATTGTTTGCTAAAGCCTTTACCTCTTCCTTTGTCATTGTTTGTTAATGCTTTTACCTCTTCCTCTGTCATTGCTTGCTAAAGCCTTTGCCAGCTCCCTTTCCAAAATGCCCCCGATATCTGTCTCTGTCTTTCATGTGGTTCTCTTTAGCTTCCATCGTCTTGCAGCTAAATGAAATATGTAGATGTCATTTGGGCCCCGGGAATTCCATCTCCCAAAAGATGATCTAATATTTACCGTTCCAGATTGGTGGGGGAATTCTCCTGCGAGTTCCGGAGGTAATTTATGAGAGTGAAATACTGCACTGGTAAAATGTCAGGGACATTTTTATGATTTACGTCGCCTCGCCTTTTAACAGGCATTTGAGAGAGAGAGAGAGAGAGAGAGAGAGAGAGAGAGAGAGAGAGAGAGAGAGAGAGAGAGAGAGAGAGAGAGATAGCAACGTAAAATATGCTACTCTCCACAATATCATTTTCCCATTTTTTCTCTCTCTTCTGAAAGGCCAGAGAGAGAGAGAGAGAGAGAGAGAGAGAGAGAGAGAGAGAGAGAGAGATCCATATAAAGCATGATGCTCTGTACATTATCATCTTTTATTTTTTCCTCTTCCGAGAGAGAGAGAGAGAGAGAGAGAGAGAGAGAGAGAGAGAGAGAGAGAGAGAGAGAGAGAGAGAGGAATGTTTGATTGGAAAAGGGGGCGATGATAACGAGTTTGTTTATATCAAAGCCCGTGGAATTTAATTTGTTTCGGCTCACGGTTTTATCAGTTAGCTTGTAACCTCTCTCTCTCTCTCTCTCTCTCTCTCTCTCTCTCTCTCTCTGTGAAATTCATGGAATATGTTGTAATGATACTGCTGCAACCAGACCGTTTGTTTTACGTTTTAAATTCAGCTTCGAGGGAAGTAACGCGAAATTTTTATTGTCTTTCCTTCGTAATTTTTACTAGTAAAATTTATGATAGAGTTTGAGAGTAATACTGATATACGAAGGTATTTGGAAAGGAAATGTGTTGAGTAAAATGTTATTGCATTTGGTGATTTAATTCTCGATCATGTGTCAGTATTTTTAAGGGATTGGTGTTCGACACGTTTAATAATTCTTCATAGATGAGGAAAGTGTTGTTGCAAAAGAATAGACTCATTTGTTTGAGTTGTTTGTCTGAGGTATTTGTGCTTGAGTTATATTTATATTTTCTTATAAGTTTTAAGAAACACTTGAGACTTTAATTCTCTTTTTGTTGAAGTTATTTCAACATAATTGACGCATAATTGTTAAGAACTTATTACATACTGAAATCAGCAGCTAGAAACCATTACTTTTCGGTCCTAACTACAGTTCTATATCTCAGCTAAATTATAATCTTTGTAGCTCACAGTTGTTTTTATGTAACTACTAAATGTGTTTTCGTGGGATAGTTAATCCGGTATAAAGTGGAGAAAACGTTGGCAGGGTTTTTTTTTTATTAAAGAAACTCGGCTGTCTCTTGGCAAACACATCCCTCTGAAGATAGATATCTGAGACTCTATGCCAGTAGTTATGAGAGCAAGAAGAGCTCAAGGATGCGATGCTTGCGCCGTCATTCCCCATGTAAATAAGATGTTTTTAAATGAATATGAAATTATCAAATAATGGAACAACGGACACTTCGGTTAGTCAGTAATATGAGTGTTTTTCCCTCCTGCCATTAAGGATATTGTCCTGTACAAAAAGCGTTGAAAAATATATATCCAGTATTCAGTCAATACAGCTTTCAAAAAGTAAAAGTAAAATGTTTCATCGCTCAGTCATATAACAAAAGAATAAATCTCGAAGGATTTCTTCATATACTGATGTTAATCGTTTGATATTCTACTCATATCTTATTTGTGATTTTAGAAAATACATAAGTCAGATAATAACAGACAGTTATGTCTTCGAAATCCTTGGAATTATTGGCAAATGTCGTCTATTTTTGTTCAGTCATATTTGATCTATTATTCAGGTAAACGTGATTGATGGCGCGGATTAGTTTTTTTATCTGGTCAATTTATCTTCGCCTAAATCTTTGTCATTGTATATGTCGGCTCCCTTTCGATATAACAGAGCTATGTTCAGGTGAGTTCTATAATTTACTGATGTGATAAACCTAGCATATCAGGAAATGGGGTGACGTTAACATTTGGGTTAAGGAAGGGTAGCCTATATATGTATGTAAACATACTGTATATATATAATATGTATATATATACATTTATTTATTTATATGCATATATATATATTTTATACATATAGATATATATATTTTTATATATATAGATATATACATTTTATATATATATATATATATATATATATATATATATATATATATTTATAGATATATATATATTTATTACATTTATATATATGTATATCTGTCTATCTATTTATCTCTCTATCTATCTATCCTGTTTATCTATCTATCTGTCTATCTATATATATATATATATATATATATATATTATATATATATATATAGATATACATATATAGAGAATAGATAGAATATATATATATATATATATATGTATATATATATATATATATATATAGATAGATAAAACAGATAGATAGATATAGATAGATAGACAGATAGATAGAGATACATATATATAAATGTATATATTCATACATATATATATATCTATAAAATATATATATATATATATATATATATATATATATATATATATATAAATGTATATATCTATATATATAAAATATATATATCTATATGTATAAATATATATGTGTATATATGCTATAAAATAAATAAATGTATATATATACATATTATATATACACAGATGTTTACATATCTATCTTATGGGTTAACGTCACCCATTTCCTGATCTAGGTTTATCACATCAGTAAATTATAGAACTCACCTGAACATAGCTCTGTTATATCTATACAATATATATATATATATATATATATATATATATATATATATATATATATATGGTATATATATGCTGACCCAGGACCTGATCTGTGTCATGGGTTAATCACACACGATCGATCCCAGTGGGGGACAGGGGTCGACTCTCCCTTTTCATAACAGATATTCCACGAATAATTAATGATGGAATAGAAGTGACTCGGCCCCGAGGGTGGACACTTAATAAATTAAGTCTCTCTCTCTCTCTCTCTCAATTGCCTTTTAGCAAGATTATATCGTCATTTTTTAATTATCTTTTTGTTATGCGACATACAAGAAGTTTGGGGATTTTTAAGTTCTCTCCTAGTTTATTGCACTGTCACATTTTGTCTTTGGTATATGTTAGGTAGGATATAACAAGTTTATAAATCAATGATGTCACAAGACTCTAACATCCATACATACATACATATATATATATATATATATGTATACATATGTATGTATATATATATATAGTATATATATATATATATATATATATATATATATATATATATATATATATATATATATATAGAAAAGAGAGAGAGAGAGAAGTTAGTATATATCTGCTACCATTTGTGTGAGAGAACTAAAAGCGAAGTATGTCTTCAGAGGAAACATCTTTAGTATGTAAATATCTCGAACGAATGAATGAATAAAAAAAAGAAACAAACGAGAGAGAAAGTATTGACAAGTTAAATCCTCCGGCTCCCCGATTGTCGTCGACATGTGCACGTGGATTAATGGTTTTCAGTTAACGGATTGCATTGTTAAACACGGTGTGTGATTTGTTAATTCGCTCTCCGCTTCGTATTGACAGGATTGTGCTATTAAAAGCCGCTCGGATTTTGTTTTGTGAAAACGTCGCGTGATTTAGGAGGAAAAGTGGAAATAAAATGAACTTTTCTTGTTAGTATTTCCGTGGTCGGATTACACTTATTTTTAAGCGCACATAGTTCAGTTTTTTTTATTCGAATTCAAGCTTCACTTCTAAAAAGGAGAGTTGGCTCAAATCCCTTTCATACATTCATACCTTAACTTCAGTAGACACTCAGTCTCTCCAATTCCCAGTATTGCTTTCCTTCCTTTCTTACTCACGTATTTTACAATTCTCCTCCCCTCTCAATATTCAGTCATCCTTCATAATTACTCTAGAATATCTTTACGAATCCCCCTTTTCCATTCTTCCATCTTTCTGTTTTCATTGAATTCCCTATAACCTGATTCACCTTCCTCACTGGAATGACACATCAAAGGCAGAATGGTTGAGGGTTTTATTAAAACATGCGGACTAAAATGTACAGTATATTATTTTCAAGGTATGAATCCTGATTGGCTAACAAGGCACAAAGGTGAATGGTGTATCTCATCAGTACGAATTTCATATCTCTCTCTCTCTCTCTCTCTCTCTCTCTCTCTCTCTACGTATTTTATTTCAACCTCCAATCACTCTTACTTCCCCCATCGTATAATTCTGACGCTGGAATGTTACATATCAATTTTCCTTTGATTTACTGAGTTCCTGAATAGACGAGGTTTATTCCTCGATCCTAATTTGCGGGTTGACTGAGTATTGCCTTTGGGCAGTTCAGCCTCGCTGGAATATTCCCGGTCACCGGAATTCCAAGAGTTGATGGATGTGTTGTGTCCATCCAGATCGCTGGAGGTTGAGCTCTACGCAGTTCAATCCTGGAATTATTCGTCATTTTTCATTGGAGAGATCAGGTCTGTTTTGTTGAAAGTTTTATCAGCTGAGAGAGAGAGAGAGAGAGAGAGAGAGAGAGAGAGAGAGAGAGAGAGAGAGAGGATATATTTGAGGCACTTGCTACGGCATATGGTCATTTGTGTCTAAATTGTGAGCTTACAAGTTTAAAATCCTGGTAACGTTAGCAAACTTCTGATGTTTACAACTTTTTACAAGACTTGACCACAAATTTCTCCGTTTCATTAGTCAGAAAACATTTTTGAAAGATCTATTCATCCCCCCAAATCAGGTCAGAATATACAGTATGTGTCACTGTCAGAACGTGAACATGTGCTGTGTAAGCAACACAAATTATGCCACTGTTAGAGATAGAGATACGAGGCTCCCGTATCTTTTATCATATGTCGTATAACCACTGCCTTTCTTCGTCTTGCAGCTAAATGAAATATGTAGATGTCATTTAGACCCCGAGATTCCCATTTTCCCCAAAGGTTATCTAATATTTACCGCTCCAGATTGGTGTGGGGATTCGCCTAAAGTTTCGGAGTTAATTTATGAGAGTGAAATACTGGCAAAACGTCAGGGGTATTTTACTGACATTTGGCGTTTCGCCTTTTAACGCGTCTGAGAGAGAGAGAGAGAGAGAGAGAGAGAGAGAGAGAGAGAGAGAGAACGATCAGTGTTTAACTGGATAAGAGGAACTGTAAACGGTTTTGTTTATATCGGAGTCCGTGGAATTTGATTCATTTTAGCCCTCGGTATTAGCCTGATACCACCCCGCCTCCACCTCTCTCTCTCTCTCTCTCTCTCTCTCTCTCTCTCTCTTCTCTCATAAATCTGACCTAGAATTCATGAAACTGTAACACATTTGTTTCTTATTCAGGATTATTTGTCCCCATTATGCACATCTGTATTCTGAAAATATTCCCATAAATAAACATAAGAATAGTAAGATAGCCAAGAGGAGAGGAACGCAGTGTACTTTGCAATTTTTAACGTTCATTCCCATGGATTTAGTATGAATAAAAAAAGTAATAATGCAAATGACATAGAGCAACAACAAAAAAATCTCTCACTGTACTTTGCTTTTGGCTGATATGAAATTGTCAAGATTTCAGTTGCATGATCTACTTGTTGGCACTGGGCCCCTCGTGAGCCTTAGTATAGATGACCCACACCAGAGGGATACGTTAGTTGTGACGCCAGTTTTAGTAACCATAAGTCAATCAGTCGGTGTGATGGGGATTGTTGCTCCTGGAATGATGAGATAGACAGTATATTCTTGAACACAAACACACACACACACACAGATAACGAACCGTATGATAGTTATTTTTACTTTTCAGCAAAATCAGATTACGTGTATTACAACTGAATCCCTTTCATTAAACACAGATTTAAATTCCCTTCTTTATAAAGGTTTCAGATTAACCCCAATGCAGCGGGATTAAAAAAATCGCTGAGCTAATGCATTAGCCAATCCTCAATGTACGGCAGAGGAACAGATAAAAAAACATTTAGATAAAAAAAAATTGCTAACAACTAAACTCCAAGTGCCATGAAGTGGTAAAACTCACATTCCGTCATTCCAATTTATAAAAGGATTATTACCGCATTCATTCAGTTTTCAGCGAGGTAACAAGTATTACAGATCAATCCACAGATATAACAAATTGAAAAAGAATACTCATTCTGGACCTGCAACTGCTGACTAAAACGAAAACGTTATTTGCATTTCGTCCTCCAAAAACTATATAACGTTTTCACAATCGAAATCCGAGCGGCTTTTAATAGCACAATCCTGTCAATACGAAGCGGAGAGCGAATTAACAAATCACACACCGTATTTAACAATGCAATCCGTTAACTGAAAACCATTAATCCACGTGCACATGTCGACGACAATCGGGAAGCCGGAGGATTTAAGTTGTCAGTACTTTCGCTCTCGTTTCTTTTCTGTCACTATAGATGTCAATTCCTTGGACATACCTGGGTGTTTAATCTCTCTCT
Organism: Macrobrachium rosenbergii; assembly: GCF_040412425.1. NCBI lineage: Eukaryota > Metazoa > Arthropoda > Malacostraca > Decapoda > Palaemonidae > Macrobrachium > Macrobrachium rosenbergii. The sequence goes on along the minus strand of NC_089793.1, from coordinate 25,184,725 downwards.
CTCTCTCTCTCTCTCTCTCTCTCTCTCTCTCTCTCTCTCTCTCTCTCTCTCTCTCTCTCTCTGAATTCAAGAATATCCGATCTATCTCATCACTCCTGGCGCATAATTCCCCAGCACATTGATTGATTGATTTATGGTTACTAAAACTGGCGTCACAACTAATGTATCCCCTCGGTTTGGGCCATCTAGACTAGGACTCACGGGGGCCCAGTGACAACGAATGGGCCATGAAACTGAAATTTTGACAATTCATGATCAGCCAAAAGGAAAGTACATTGAGGATTTTTTTTTATTGTGCGTCACTTTATTATTACTTTTTTTATTCATACTGAATTCGCGGGAATGAGCAGTAACAACTGCACAGTACATTGCGCCACTTTCCTCTGGCTATCTTACTATTCTTATATTTTGTTACTGGAATACTTTTAGAACACAGAACTGCAAAATGGGGAGAAATAATCATGAATAAGAAATAAATGTGTTACAATTTCAAGAATTCTAGGTCAGATTACGTGAAGAGAGAGAGAGAGAGAGAGAGAGAGAGAGAGAGAGAGAGAGACAGAGACAGAGACAGAGACGGGGGATGGGGGCGAAGGTTACAAGCTCACTGATAAAACCGTGGGCTAAAATGAATTAAATTCCAAGGACTCTGATATAAACAAAGCTGTTTTCAACTCCTATTTTCCAATCAAACATTCCTTTCCCTCCCCTCCTTCTCTCTCTCTCTCTCTCTCTCTCTCTCTCTCTCTCTCTCTCTCTCTCTCTCTCTCTCTCTCTCTCTCTCTCTCTCTCTCCCCCAGACGCTCGTTAAAAGGCGATGCGCCAAATGTCACAAAAATATCCCTGACGTTTTACCAGTATTTTACTCTCATAAATTAACTGTGGAACTTGCAGGCGAATTCCCACACCAATCTGGGACGGTAAATATTAGATAACCTTTAGGGAAAATGGGAGTCTCGAGGCCCAAATGACATCTACATATTTCACGTAGCTGCAAGACGAAGAAAGCTACAGCAAATCGCACAACGGAAGGGATGGTTAAAATACAACTGATAAACCGTGTCATAATTTGTGTTGCTTAAATATCACTTGTTCACGCTCTGACAGTAACACATATATTCTGGCTTGGTTTGAGGAAATGAACAGATCTTTTGAAAACGTTTCTGACTGATAAAACCGAGGAATTTGTTGCTACGTTCTTGTAAAAAGTTGTAAACGAATTGTCAGAATCTTGCTAACGTTACCAGGATTTTAAACTTGAAGTACAAGGTCAAGATATAATTAACCATTGGCATAGTAAGTACTTAAATTATATTCTCTCTCTCTCTCTCTCTCTCTCTCTCTCTCTCTCTCTCTCTCTCTCTCTCTCTCTCTCTCTCTCTCTCTCTGCTGATAAAACTTTCAACAAAACAGACCTGACCTCTCTCCTCTATCTCTCTCTCTCTCTCTCTCTGCTGATAAAACTTAAAAAAAAACAGACCTGCTCTCTCTCTCTCTCTCTCTCTCTCTCTCTCGGCTGATAAAACTTTCAACAAAACAGAACTGATCTCTCTCTCTCTCTCTCTCTCTCTCTCTCTCTCTCTCTCTCTCTCTCTCTCTCTCTCTCTCTCTCTCTCTCGGCTGATAAATCTTTCAACAAAGCAGACTTGATCTCTCCAACGAAGGATGACGAATGATTCCGGGATTGAACTGTGTAGACCTCAACCTCCAGCGATCTGGATGGACACAGCACATCCATCAACTCTTGGCATTCCAGTAACTGGGAATATTCCGGCGTGGCTGAAATGCCCAATGGCAATACTCAGTCAACCCGCAAATTAGGATCGAGGAATAATCTTCGTCTATTCAGGAAATCAGTAATTCAAAGGAAAATTGATATGTAACATTTCTGCGTCAGAATTATACGATGGAGGAGTACGAATAAATTGACAGTTAAAACAAAATACGTAGAGAGAGAGAGAGAGAGAGAGAGAGAGAGAGAGAGAGAGAGAGAGAGAGAGAGAGAGAGAGAAGAGAATCGAGGAAGCATTGCTGGAACCCGTTTTGAGAGAGAGAGAGAGAGAGAGAGAGAGAGAGAGAGAGAGAGAGAGAGAGAGAGAGAGAGAGAGAGATGAGATACACATTCACCTTTGTGTCTTGTTGGCCAATCAGAGTTCATACCTAGAAAATAATATACTGTACATTTCAGTCCACATGTTTTAATAAAACCCTTAGCCATTCTGCCTTTGATGTGTCATTCCAGTAAGGAAGGTGAATCAGGTTAAATGGAATACAATGAAAACAGACAGACGGAAGAATGAGAGGAGGATTAGTAAAGATATTCTCGAGTAATTATAAAGGACGACTTAATATTGAGAGAGAAGAAGAATTTAAAAATATGTGAGGTAAGAAAGGAAGAAAGGTAGTAGGGTGCTAGGAAATAATTGGATGGACTTTGAGTGTCTACTGGAGCCAAGGTAAGAATGTATAAAAGGATTTGTTGAGCCAACTCTCCTTTATAGAAGTGAAGTTTGAAAGAATTGGGAAGAGACTTTGGGTGTCTACTGAAGCTAAAGTAGGAAATATAAAAGGATTTGTCGTGCCAACTCTCCTTTACAGAAGTGAAGTTTGAATTCGAATAAAAGAAAAAACTGAACTATGTGCGCTGAAAAATAAAAGTGTAATCCGACTACGGAAATACTAACAAAAAAAGTTAATTTTATTTCCACTTTTCCTCCTAAATCACGTGACGTTTTCACAAAGCGAAATTCGAGCGGCTTTTAATAGCACAAGCCTGTCAATACGAAGCGGAGAGCGAATTAACAAATCACATACCGTATTTAACAACACAATCCGTTAACTGAAAACCATTAATCCACGTACACATGTCGACGACGATCGGAGAGCCGGAGGATTTAAGCTGTCAATACTTTCTCTCTCTCGTTTGTTTTATCCCACTATACAGTAGATGTCAATTCCTTGGACATTCCTGGGTGTTTAATGCCTCTCTCTCTCTCTCTGTATATATATATATATATATATATATATATATATATATATATATATATATATATATATATATATATATATATATATATATATATATCTCAACACCAGAGCTGCAGGTCTCGAAATCATACTCAAAGGCGTCCAGGGAAAGGCACTCGGTACAATTGATAGTTTATTGCTAATGCCGACGTTTCACAACTACATTGTTGCATCTTCAAGGCTGAAATACAGCAAGTTGACTCTCAGTAATTATTCTTCAAAACATTTATCATGACAGCTAATTAAAAACACTACAATATTATCTCATTTAAAATGTTAATTCATTTAAAAATGTCAGAGACACCATGCCACTAAAAGAAGGACCTACTCAGACGGGAGCTAAAACGAAGCTATTGAAACGAGGAGAGAAAAAAAAAAAAAAAAAATAAATAAAAAAAACAAGGTAACGATAAGGCAAATTGGACCATCAAGCAATAAACAGTTGAGTGATGATGTTTGGGTTCTTAGGCACGTAAAATAAATCTAATACTTCGGGCCAGCCCTAGGAGAGCTGTTAATCAGCTGAGTGGTATGGTTAAACTTAAGGTATACTTAACTTAATTTTTTTGAAAATAAGGACCCGATGGTGCAAGGATTTTTTGGGATTAATTTTAGATTCAAGGCAGGAAGTTCTCTCTGAAATAAATTTAGACATTTTCTCTTAAAATCACCTTCATATAGGTAAGGGAACGTTGCAAACATTTTCGTTTTTTGTACAGTGCAGATGGCCGTGGGGTTTTCCATTTTTTATTTAAAAACTTGTTTAAAGTTCTGAAAAAGAGCTTTTGAGGAAAACAGTTGTTTTTGAAGTAGTTAGCCAGAGTTACGATCTCTCCATGGAAGGTCATCCAGTTCGATGAGTGTGCAAAGGCCCTGTGGAGGAGAGTAGAAATGGAGTTTAATTTAAAATTAAAATGACAGAAGCTATAAAAATTCGTACCCAAACCTGTAAAAGTATCTTTCCTATAAATCCCTGTATAAAAAACCTTGTCCATTTCTAGAGACTAGATTATCCAGGAACGGTAATTTATTATTAGATTCTTTCTCCAGAGTAAACTTTATGCTCGGGTGTTGAATATTAATATAGTCAAAAGAAGAGTCAGAGTTAAAATTACGTTTGAACAGAGCGAACGTGTCATCGATGTGACGTTTGTAAAACAAGGGGTGGAAAGAAAGAGGGCAACTATCCAGGCCTGCTCTTCCAGAGAGCTCATGAAGATATTGGCGAACACCGGACCTAAAGGGGAACCCATTGCCAGCTCATCCACCTGTCTATACACAATGTCATTAAAAATAAAGGCGGTGCCCAGCACGGCCAATTCTAGAAATTGTTTAAATAACGTCGTGATAAAATTATGAAATAAAACATCCTCAC
>NC_089793.1:25155323-25177823 GCF_040412425.1 Macrobrachium rosenbergii | reverse complement strand
ATTATTATTATTATTATTATTATTATTATTATTATTATTATTATTATTATTATTATTATTATTATTTTCAAGTTTCTCCCGTTCCTCTTAAAAGTGTTCCAAGTATTTCCTTCCTTTCCCACTGGATATTCCTCTCCTGTTATTATCATCTTTGCCATTCCGTTGTACAATTCATCACTCGGGTAAACAGGGTCGCCTTCTCTATCCGGATACCGTTAAGGGTGACGTAGTCCGGAACCGGATACGCCTTGAGAATACGGGACCGGATCTGTAAGTTGGGAGTACTTCCTTAACGGCGCTGTGTATCTCTTCTGCGATTATCGTTATCGTATTCGTAAGTTATCGTATTCATAAAAAAAAGCGTAAAAATATTGTCTAAGAATTTCAAGATGATGTTATATTTTGGGGGTATTTAGCCCAAAGTGTTAAGATTTTGCGGGTGATGTTACCCTTCTTCTACTAATAAGTAAATATTATTTGTTATTTTTCCAAGGGTATCGCAAGAACATTTTTAAGAGATACTTAATATTTACTGACTAACTTCACTGTTGGTTGAAAGCTTCTTATACTCTTAAAATTGCTGGATGATATAATGACTGCTTGAGAAAATTTCAGAATCTTAACTAACATTATCCCAAGATTTGTGTTACTATATTTTAAAAAGTTATTTTTAAAAGTTGCCTTGGGTACCTTATTTACAACTTCTCGAAGACAATTCAATGGCGTCACGTATTTCCAAGTTTTGATGGAAGATTTAGTTTATATACCACAGAATGCCTCAGAATTTCCACTTGCATCAGGTCAATATTGTCTTGAAAACTTTTAACAAAGCGCATCGTAGCTTTATCAAGAACCTCCTTAAGTTGTGTCACGTTAAGTGATGGTTTTGCAGGAACTGCTGGTTCCCCGCTCGTTCCAGTGGATTGCTGCCTCCTTACCTTCAAGTTTTTTTGTTTGATGTTCTCGTCGGTGAGCTGCCGTTTTTCTTTCGCCAGTCGGGTCTGGTTGGGCAGAAATGCGGCAATTTTGGAGTAGACGTTGGTCGAGTTTTTGAGCAGCAAATTGGAGCACGCCTACGAAGTGGAGCACGTCGTAGAATTTGACCATGAGTAGTCGTGTGACCACGAGCTTTCATCTTTGATGACAGCGTGAGGCTGTCCTGACGTCTCCATCGGGGTTTTCTGGTTTGTGGGTTTTGTCCCTGTTGTACAGCTGAGGGCTGTCTTGGTGCCCCGATGGAGGACGTATGTTTGTTTTTCTGCCTGCTGTTGTTTATTTTTGCCTTTTTTTGTTTTAAGCTACTTTCTGGATTATGAAGTTAATCGTTCATTTAACTTTATTTTGTTTAGTGCTGCCTCTTGGTTTTTATGCTTATGGTTTAACTTTTACCAGACCTGTCTCACTTGTAAATATTTTTAAAAAAAATTAATATTAAGCTCATTTTATTGTTTTTTTGTTTTCTCCTCCTTTGTTTGTTGCATCTGCCGTCAGTCATGACAGCCCCCGTCCTGTATGTTAAAGAACGCATAACGACCCCTCGGGTCGTTACAGTTGTTTCCAGTACTTTCAGTTGCGCTGTGGCTGGGTCCCTCGAAATGCCGATTCTCAATTTCTAAGTTTAGAAGACGTAAAATTTGATCTTTTCGTGAAATCTAGATTTTTCTTATGATACCATTGGGAGAGATGGGTGTGACGTGTAGGCACCCAAGACATTTTTTTAAGCATGTCGATGGTGATGTTTTAAATTAATTCTGAATATAAACAAGTAAGAAATGCGCCGAAGTTTCATCGACGCATTCGAGTTTTCTGTACAGCGCATAATGAAGGCCAACGAAAATAGATCTACCTTTAGGTAGTCTCGGTATAATGCTGTATGAGCCGCGGCCCACGAAGCTCTCAGCCGGCCGTGGTGGCCTGTGTTGCTGCGTTGCCAGAAGCACGATTATGGCTAACTTTAACCTTAAATAAAATAAAAACTACTGAGGCTAGAGGGCTGCAATTTGGTATGTTTGATGACTGGAGGGTGGTTGATTAACATACCAATTTACAGTCCTCTAGCCTCAGTAGTTTTTAAGATCTAAGGGCAGACAAAAAAAGTGCGGACGGACAGACAAAGCCGGGACAAAAGTTTTCTTTTCAGAAAACTAAAAGTGTTGAAGACGTCGCGATCAAAATATGATTTTTAATCATAATTCCGAGCTATGATAATTTAAGCAGGATAATCATGGTTACCTTTTGAAAGTATCACAAACACATACTCGTCATAGTTTGTAACCAGTTGACTATATATCCTTAGAAAACTCATCCAGTTTACAAGGATGAATTTGGTTACCTTTATATTCATTCATACACTTTTGTCTGTTTACTTTTCCTTTTTTATTATAAAGAAAATTTAAACTTCTCTTAAGATGTTTGAATGACTTTAAAGCGTAGACTACTGTATGTATTCTGTGTCGTTATGTGTACGCGCTCTACCACAAGGACATTGATTCTCAATGTTGACGCAGAGCATTTAATGACATTTTATATTTGGAAGTCTGGCAGCAACGAAAATTAGCAGAGATTATTAATTTTCTTGTAAAAACTGTTGCTATTTAATATCATGCGATAATGGAGCAGTGTATTATGACCCGTATTGCAGCTGACCACAACGGCCAAATTGTCTTGCCCAGGTAATTAGGGAGAAAAGCTTATTACTGTCTTCATTCTCTCTAAACCATTACAGATGATTTATGCCTGACCATTCATTAAGGAATGAGCTTGTCCAGAGAAAGAGACTCTAGACCTTAATGACTCGTCGCCCAAGGCTTGCTTTTCCTTGCGTGTGCGTCGCCCAGTTCATGCGAATAAAGCAACATTTCAGAGAACAGGAAAATTGAACAATTATTTTCATAGCTTTATTAACTGGGTTTGAGGTTCGTTTGGCGTTCCTTTGCTTATTTGATTTGAGAACGGAACGTCTCGTTTCTCCGGGTTTCTGACGTTTGAGGGGAAAAAAGGAACAATTACGAGTATTTAGATAACGGAATGTTAACAGTTTATTTTTTACACATTGGTGTATATGTCCAAATATCCTTCCAGCAGAATGGTTTCACAAGATACTTACATAAATGCATACACACACATATACATATATACAGTATAATATATATATATATATATATATATATATATATATATATATATATATATATATAAATATATGTATATGTATATATATAATATATAATATATATAATATATAATATATATGTATTTTTTTATGTACATTTATATTATTAAGCTCAAGAAAAATGGATAAATCCGTTCGTTGTTCTATGAAATCTGTACATCATTTATATATACCTCTTTCCTGTCTCTCTTCCAAAGCTATTCTGATTTCTTACTCCAAAGAAACTTTGCAGCAATCTCTTCAGGCAGTCGGCGTGAGTGACCCTAGTAGTTGTGACGCAAGATAATTTACAGTACTCTCCGAAAGAACAATGGTTGCTTTACAAAGTACTAGAAATACTAACCAGTATTTTGAATTTTTGTCTCCTTTTTCATTGTCCGTACTTAGTTATCTTATCCATTTCATATATATATATATATATATATATATATATATATATATATATATATATATATATATATATATATATATATATATATATATATATATATATATATATATATATATATATTAATTTATCTGTCAAAACTACACTTCAGACAATCTCCTTTTCTTCTTCACTAAGCCTGAATTTGCGTGTTTGTGCCTTAGCCTGGTCGTTCACTCCTGCTTACCCAATATATATAAATTCTGACGGTATGACAAGACTTTTAAATCTTCCAGGGACTTACAGGCTTTCTGAATTGTCGAGGATTTATTTCCCTGATGCCGATTTACGGGTCGATTGTCCATTGACACGAACAGTATATCCTGTCTGGAGTCTCCTGCTCACTGGAACAGAGAGCTGATGGATGCGCTGTGTCTGTCCTGGGCTGCCGTTGGTTATGCTTTAGGCTTATGCTGTTCGATATCACAGTCATCCATCACTCTTTAGTGGACGGGTCAGGTCTGTTTTTAAAATGGCGTTTGATCTCTCTCTCTCTCTCTCTCTCTCTCTCTCTCTGAAGATGGCAATGAGTATTTTCTTGGTCACATTTGTGGATGTATTGTATGATTGTATGTGTGTATATAAGAGAAAGAGAGAGAGAGAGAGAGAGAGAGAGAGAGAGAGAGAGACAGGTGCTGTGTGTGTGTGAGAGAGAGGGAGAGAGACGAGTGCTATGTGTGTGTGTGAGTGTGTGTGTGTGAGAGAGAGAGGGAGAGAGACGAGTGCTATGTGTGTGTGTGTGTGTGAGAGAGAGAGAGAGAGAGAGAGAGAGAAGGAGTGCAGGTGCTGTGTGTGTGAGAGAGGAGAGGAGAGACAGTGCTGTTATGTGTGTGTGTGTGTGTGTGAGAGAGAGGGAGAGAGAGAGAGAGAGCTGAGTGTGAGTGTGTGTGTGTGTGTGTGTGAGAGAGAGAGAGAGAGAGAGAGAGAGAGAGAATGGTTGTAACTTCTCGAAAACAGATTGTCTGAAGCGAGAGTTGTGGAGGGTGCACAACTTTTCTTACGAAAACCTAGGCTCCTCTCTTTAAATTGTATGCTAAGTGGCAGACAGTTTCCTGTCCTACCTCTCTCCTCAAGCCAGTCTTCTGGTGCACCTCGTGTTGGGATGAAGGTGTTGCATCCTGTAAGTTTTTTTTTTATTGATTTGATTTATGGTTACTAAAACTGACGTCACAATATTTAAGTTACTGACGCCGTATTAAAATTAGATAAGACACTAAAAAAATGAAAAAGGAGTTTCATAGAAGAAATATGTAAATGTATATATATATATATATATATATATATATATATATATATATATATATATATATATATATATATATATCATATCTGTAAATATATATATATATATATATATATATATATATATATATATATATATATATATATATATAATCATATCTGTAAAATTCTGTAAATTCTATACACTCATGCATACAAACTATACTACATATGTCTTTGAATTAAAATTTGTTGAGGAGGCCCACCTGCTTAATAAAGATATATAACCGTTCAATATTACAATCCTCCCGGAAAATCGTAGCAAGGATAAAATGTCCTTCTTTGTCACGTCCCCAAGAGAGGAACCTATGTTTAAATTGAGCGGGCGTAATCATTTGTATCCTGCCTGCGCGTGTCGACTTTATAAAGCCTGTTAAGGGACATTGAATTACGCATTCAAAACATCTTTGTAAAATTGCTGCTAGTTTTTTTATTTTTAATTTATCCAAAAAGTGAGTCTCGTTGTCTTTCCCCTCAAATTAAGGCAGAAGTCTTACGTGTTCTTTTATAAATTCTGTGAGACGTAATACGTAGGACAGGAAGACAGGAATTTTTTCTAAACGGAAAAAGTGGGCCTTATGTCAATGCATTTAAATAAATGTTAGGGCAAAGATTTCTGAACAGTAAGCTTAATTTCTGTAGAACGTTTCTGTTGTATGGTCCAATCAATGATGTTATTATTCATATTATTATGTAATAAAAATCCACAGTTATATAGTAAATTGTATTACTCTGTCAAAGATAAAAACATTTTACTATATAATTGTGGATTTTTATTACACAACTGTTTTTCACGAATTTGTGAATTTCTTAGCAGTAATTTTATTTTCGTTTCGACCTAGAATAAAAAATATGCATTTTCAAACTATACAACAAAATGAAACAATTAAAGATTGAAATAATCTAGCAAATAAATTCCCCTAGATGAGGCAAAAGGAAACAACAACTAAGAAGGTAAAGACTGAATAAAAATAGACAGAAAATAATTGGAGGATTTAGCTGCTAAATCTGATCACATAAAGAAATAGTCAAGGAAAATCAATTTCACTTTTGTGTACCATTGTTATATTCGCTTTGTAAAAGTGATATTCATGAGCTCACAGAAAGTCTTATCGATTTGAAGTCTTATTTCCGGACTTATTTCCTGTGCAGGACACCTCTCTCTCTCTCTCTCTCTCTCTCTCTCTCTCTCTCTCTCTCTCTCTCTCTCTCTCTCTCTCTGCGTTTTTCCCCTTTTTTCATTTCTGTTATCATTCTCTTCCATTCCCCTCCTGAGTTCCCTCAGGACATCTGTCTTTTTCCTTTACAAGTATCTCGTTTCCTCTCAAGTATCCCTTCTTCCTGCCCTTAACATCTCTCTCTCTCTCTCTCTCTCTCTCTCTCTCTCTCTCTCTCTCTCTCTCTCTCTCTCTCTCTCTCTCTCTGTCAGCTCTACTGAAGACGTTTTCCGTCCCCTTTCATTCCTTTTGTCTTTCTTAACTGTTTCCTGTTTTATCATGACCTGGATTTTATTATTTATCTCTCACGTTGTCTACAATATCATTCTTTTATATATATATATATATATATATATATATATATATATATATATATATATATATATATATATATCATATTATATATATAAAATATATATATATATATATATATATATATATATATTATATATATAAAAGAATGATTCTGTTTACTTATATATATATATATATATATATATATATATATATATATATATATATATATATATAAGTAGACAGAAAGGCGTGAATTTTTAAAGATCTATACATATATGTATGTATTAATTATATATATATATATATATATATATATATATATATATATATATATATATATATATATATATATCTTTTAAAAAATAAATAAATTCATGCTTCTGTTTCATTCCTCGCTTTCCTGTCAACAACCGAGAATACTCTGTCTCCTAGAATCATCTGTCTCATTTCCACTCCTTCGAGAGTCTCTCTCTCTCTCTCTCTCTCTCTCTCTCTCTCTCTCTCTCTCTCTCTCTCTCTCTCTCTGTCAGTCTGTCCTTCCTTGCTTGTGGTGTTCCTCGGCCGCGTCTTCGTCTTGTAAGTGAATGAAATATGTAGATGTCATTTGGGCCTCGAGACTCCCCATCTTCCCCAAAGGTTATCTAATATTTACCGTCCCAGATTGGTGAGGGAATTCTCCTACGAGTTCCGGAGGTAATTTATGAGAGTGAAATACTGCACTGGTAAAATGTCAAGGACATTTTTATGATTTACGTCGCCTCGCCTTTTAACGGCTGTTTGAGAGAGAGAGAGAGAGAGAGAGAGAGAGAGAGAGAGAGAGAATGTCCGAGTGTGAGGGGTTTCTCGGTAAAAACTCGATTTATATCAGAGCCAAGGAGTTTATTGTTATTCACTTTAGCTTCAGGGTTTATCAGCTTGTAACCTCTCTCTCTCTCTCTCTCTCTCTCTCTCTCTCTCTCTCTCTCTCTCTCTCTCTCTCTCTCTCTTCCCGTTAGACCGTCTTTTTCCTTCCCCCAATTGATTTCCATTAGTCCATCAGGCCTGGGCTAGATGTGGGCATTGTTTTCACTTGGGCCTCTGCTCTGAAAAGGCAGCAGCAAAATTTAGCTACTTTCTTAGTACAGTAACAGTGTGAGAAATATATTTTATATAGCAAAAAACAATTCACCATGTATTTTACTGAATTATTTTTATTTTTATCTGTATATTTCAATTTATCATTTTTCTCCTCTGATATCTAATCTCTCTGTATTTCCTATTACCTTCTATAACGCCTTTCAAATGAACAGCGTATTCTTTGGAAACTTGAATTTCAAGTCAGTGGCCCCTTTGGTGGGCTGGTTCCATATGAATTGGGTTCATCTTCTGAGTAATAATAATAATAATAATAATAATAATAATAATAATAATAATAATAATAATAATAGCATCAACAGCAGTCGTCATAATAGTAGTAGTAGTAACAATGTCAAAGTAGTAATAGCCGTAAGAGGTAGCCCTTAATGCCAACAGCAAGTAATGGTCTCTATTCCTACTCTGTTCCGCCCAATTTATTTGTTATCTTTATTACCACTAACCTTTCCGCACATGCGCAGATGCGAAGACTAATTATACTCGGATTCCCGGAATGACATCAGTACTCTTTTATTGCCAGTTAAAACTCGAACAAGATAACAAAACGCGTTTTGTCTATTTCTGTCGTCATCAGATGAAATTTCACCAGTTTATTTCAGGAATGAAGACATTTTTGAATCCAACAACACAGAATTTTTTTTCCTCCAAAATGTGCCATGAATTTCTGTGTCTTTTTTGTCTTGTCGTATTGAGAGTCTTCTTAGCTTACAGCTCATGCTTTTAGGCTAAATGGAGTTGTCTCTTGTTTCATGGGGGGTGGGGGCTTCATTATTAACTTCTCATTTCACTAGATACACGAGAGAGAGAGAGAGAGAGAGAAGAGAGAGAGAGAGAGAGAGAGAGAGAGAGAGAGAGAGAGCATCAGAATGTTTCAATTGTATGTATTGTCTTTTTCTCTTGGTAACCCGGAAGTGCTAAATATGTCTTGCATAATTCAGTTGCCTTTAGATAAATAAATGGAAAAAGAATCTCGCTTCAAGTCTTAAGGAACTTCTCATAGTGATGGATATAAACTTCCTGTAGACATAGAGTTCAAAATCTCCTGAATTTCAACACGACAAATTTACGAAATTAAATGGGCTTAATTTTTTGTTTCACTGATTTTATTTGGGAATTATATGGTATTGATTAGTCTATTGTTTCTGCGCAGGAGACAAAAGTTCTAAATGTAACCTGATCACCAAAGGGTGGAAATGACTACGATACCGGCTATTGTGAAATAATAGAAAGTCAGAATAGTTTTATTAGTGAGACTTTTAGCTTTTATTTAATCGCTCTCAAAAGGTCGCGACCGTAGTTGTCGTTACGCCATCTTTAAAAAATTAAGTTGATCAGTTAATCTCGGGGTGATCCTCGGCCATTGGGGATTTTATAAGGTATGTAGTTGATGTTCTGCTGTTTTCCAAGTTCGTAGCTTGTACGTCTGCTCCAGTGTTCGTTCCTGGTGACAAAACAGGGGTTTTCTTCGGTTCTCCTATTCTTGTTAATAATGCGTTTGGTTTAATTCATGCCACTTACTATGAGTCAAGACTTAACAGCCGCGTAATCGATCTCCAGTATCCGTTCATGATGCCAAGGCATTTGTATTCTTTTGTTTTCTCATCCTTGTTAATATTGCGTTTATATAACCTGGTTTTATTCTGGTTTACTTCCTGCCACTTACTATGAGTCAAAGACTAACGACATGTAATCGATCTTTTTCCAATCGATCTTTCTCCCTCCCCTAACCTTTTCTCAATTTTTTTCGCGTATCTTTGCCATACCTCTACATTTCCCATCCTTCCAACCCTCTCGCACCTCATACAATATGCAGACAAGTCATGTCGATAACTTTTACTTTTTTTTTTTTTTTACTTTCATTTACATTCAGCAGCCACACTTTCTTCCTCATAAAGGTCATGAAGTAAAGGAGAGCCACCTCTCCTCAATGGAAACGAAGTGTGGACTTTGAATACTAATGAAAGAATGAAATGAGAGGTGCTGAGATGAATCATGAAAAAAACCCTGATCCATCTACGGTTTTTCAGGTGGTCCGGCCGTGTGAAGAGAATAGTGGATGGTTTATGGGTAATAAGGCTATACATAGGGAGGTTTTGGAATGTAGGAACCTTAATATCCAGGACTGAAATGTACACGCGAGGTGTGTAGGGGCACGTTAATTGCTGTGTCGTGGATGAACCCTCTGTGCAGAAAACTGCCATGACGTGTGTTGCTTCATAATTCTACACCGCTCATGAGCAGTGTGTCGAACCATCGCTATACTTGGCGCCATTAACCTCTATTTTACAAGCACTCTCGCACTCCCTGGATGTTAAGGCTTTTCTTTTCAAATGCCTCTTTTCCTCAATCTATCCAGCATTGTTTACTTCTTCTCCTTGTCCTCTTCACCTCTGTCTCCCGCTTAACACATCGTCATCCATTCTTTCCTCATGACCAAACCATCTCAGTGCACATAATCTTACTTACACTAACCTTTTTGTCACTTTTTTATATCTCAATATTTCTCACCCTTTCTCTTCTACTTATCAGTCATATACTGCACAAACAGTTCTTTATAAACCACTTTATCAGTTTTCTTTCATTTGTAGTCAACACCCACACTTCACTTCCTTAAAGGTGAGTTGGCTCAACAATCCCTTCATATATTTCTACTATGGTTTCCATAGACACTCCAATTCTTCCCAATTTTTTCATCCTATCCTACAGCCTTGGTTCTGTCATTCTGCCATCATCCTTTGCATTTTCTCCAGACTAAACTGCATTCTTCGCATCATAAAAAACCAGGCATGAGCGAGTACACACATGGTTTTATATATGTGTGTGTGTGTTGTGCGTATATATACATACATGAGCCTCTAAACAGCAATCTTTTGCCTGGTCTTCACTCAGAGGTTTGGTTTTGCTCTAAGCTCTGGGTCTATATGCATATAAAGGACCTATCCGCACAATCAAGGAAGCACCCACCAGACTCCATCTACATCATCTGAGCGATTGAAGTTAATGAGCCGTGATCACGCCTGGTCTGATTCCAGTTTAAGATTAAATAGACGAGAAAGCAACTGCTGTCGTGATTAGATAATCTGGGTGTTTACGTTGAAGGAACTTAATTAAATCGGGAATCTGACCCTTATTGACATCCAGCATATCCTTATTAAACAACAGCTGGGTCGGGTCGGAGGAAAGGGAGAAGCGGGCTATGTTTGGTTGTAGTGTGGGAGAGAGAGAGAGAGAGAGAGAGAGAGAGAGAGAGAGAGAGAGAGAGAGAGGAAAATAGAAGAAACAGAGAACCAAAGAAAAGGAAAGAAGGTAAAAGGAAGAGAGAGAGAGAGAGAGAGAGAGAGAGAGAGAGAGTGGAAAATAGAAGGAAACAGGGAGAAAGGGAAAGACGGTAAAAGGGGAGAGAGAGAGAGGCATTAATTTCGATTCGGTCGGCCTGCCTCGGTTTGACGTTGTTGAGTTAATAAGTCAGGTTAATAACTTGTTACGTTCAGTGGTCGCGATGCGGATTAATATCTTGGATGTTTAGGAATATGGATTGGGAGTAATTGATACGTCACACAGTGTCTTACGGTCATTCATTTCGTAGGAATAAAACAGATGGCGTCATTTGTGGGGAAGGTTGTTTGGAAGTTGTTTGTTGATGCGGTAAAATTGCAGCAGAGATTTGTGAGATGTACTAACATTTTCTTTTTTCAGACGTAATAGGGTTGTCGTTTCACCCCAAGACTGTTGTTTTGTTTTACTCACTTCTGTAAGTCCCACCCCCACCCCACCCTCTCTCTCTCTCTCTCTCTCTCTCTCTCTCTCTCTCTCTCTCTCTCTCTCTCTCTCTCTCTCTCTCTCTCTAAAAAAAGTTAACTGTAATAGAAATAATGATATGAAGAAATGTCTCATATTGCTCGTACCTGTCTTATTCTCTCTACAGAAAGGAGAAGAAGGAGAAGGAGATAGATTATTAGAAAGAATAATAACAAAAAAGAATGTTTTACCTCCGACAACTTTTGATTAAAGTTCCCAGTCTCAATATTTTTCTGTCTTTTAAAGAAACACAACACAAGGTCCTTTGATAAAGTCACCGAATGCTAGGCCCCGGGAAACGCGAGTTTGATTAAGCTGACGGAGAGAGAGAGAGAGAGAGAGAGAGAGAGAGAGAGAGAGAGAGAGAGAGAGAGAGAGAACGGAATGAAAAAGACAAACAATTTTCCTCAGAATAAATGGAAGAAATATCAGACGTTTTTGTGAATGAAAGGAAAATGTAAAGTGTTCTTGAAGGAAAATCTTGACAGTTATCGTTATTGAGGCGTTTTGTATAATGAGCATAAATCGAAATTTAATCTAAATACTTGAGAATGAACACATGGAACCGAATGAAAGGAGATCTATACAAAATGCAAATAATGATTCACTTAAAACTCATCGTACCTTTTCCAGAGCGTTGATATTATAATTGCAATAACCCCTTGCAATAGTAAATCAGTAATACTGTTCAACATGTCCTGCATTAAATGTATAAAGAATGGAGCAGTTTGGGTTCAGTTTGAGTAGAAAAAATTAAAATCTTACAAGAAACTTAAAAAAGAAATCTAGTTTGAAGAGTAGCTGGAGTTACGACACTTGGTTAACATGGTTGTGTTATGAATAAAAGGAAGTAAAGATAGGAATGGAGGGAAAGCAATAAGTAAGTATAATTTGATAGAATTTGACAGGAGTGTTAGTCAACGCATAGAATTTCATACGAAAGGGAAGAGAAATGGAAAGTAAAAATAAAAAATGGAAACACGCGAAAACAAAAGCTAGACAAAGAAAATTCGCTTAAGAGTAAGAGAACGGGAAAAGAAGTAAATTACTCTTGATAGCGTAACATTAAAATGAATAACGGTTTTAAAAGATATGACTTTGGCTGCGACTCTCTAACTGATATGGAATTGGAGAGGAAGCGGAGAGAACTTATGGCATTTCAGTTATCGTGAAAGTCAGGAAGGGGGAATTTGTGGTGGCCGGGTTTGTGTCCTTACTTCTAATAGATGTTGGGAGTTTTGTGTGTTGCTTTGAGTTATTGTACTATTCTTGGTACGAAAAGAAAATTCCTGAGATTAAAGTAACAGGGAGAGGAGAGAGGATGAGTATCATATGAAGGCTGTAAATTAACATCATTGAACTTGAATACTTCGATGAAATCAAGTGCAGCTGCGAGGTTTTCCTCCTGTTGCACTTTTCAAACCTCTCCATTCTCAATATCTGTTTCAGCGCTGAATGACCTCAAAGGTCCCGGTGCTTGGCCATCTGGCCTAAATTCCGTATCATTTAAGAGATTAAGTAAAATATTCCGAACAGGTATTACGAACGAACAATGAAACTGAGAAAGAAGAATCGTATAAAAGTATCAAAAGTGCATAAAGGGAAACAAACTTCGCGAAAAGTATTGGCAAGAAGAGCGGGAACCACTTCAAACCGAGTACGTATTTGAATGTGAAAGACTCCGGCAGGCATTCGAATGAAGAAAGACAGTTATTTCATGATGATTTAAGTAAATGAACCTAATTGGCGAGTGAGAATCTGAAATGAGATGAATTTAGATGAGGCTAAACTGTTGAAAAGTTTATAGGAACCGGCGATGAATGCAAATGTAATCAGGAATTAAAGCAGCGAGTTACTGGGAATGAAATGAAAAATATTCATCTTTATTAGAAATTTATGGCGCTGGGGGAGGGGATGGTGCGGATAGAATGGACGGGTAATGTGAAAGGATATGTGGATAATGCTGAAGTTGAAGAGAATATGATTGGTATAGTAAAAGTCGTGGTATTTAGATAATAGTATATTCAGGCTGATGTTTGTTTTATAAAAATTTAAGTAATTTCACTCTCCATGTTTTAACTGAGCGTTGTTTAGATCCACAGCATTCCTAAATAATTTTTTTAAATATTTATCACCTGTACATAACGATTAACGAGTAACAAGTACTTTACACATTCAAGAAACGCACCTAACTCCGTGCAAGATAGAGGCGAGCGTTTGAATTATCCAAAAGATTGTACAAGAAGCCTTGTAAAATTGTTGTCTCTCTGCGAAAGACATTTGCAAATCTCCTCTCTGACGCTGCACTGTGGCTAAGCAGATCTTTCACCTTAGTCCTGGTACTTGCAGGATAATTGTTGTACGATTAAGGGTCTGTTCAAAGCGCGATGGTAGTCTCCCACGAAGACATTAACGCCAGAAATGTTAGTGAAACGTGACGCGACAGATCCGCAGAGTTTATTGGAGTAGGTCTACTCTCAACTGCTGGCGAAATTACTTTCTTCATGGGTAATCATTCAATTATTTTAAGTGTATTTCTGTTTTATTTTACCTTTCCATTGCCTATTCTTCATTTCTAAATAAAATTCTGTTAGAATTAAACTATTTTGAAATAAATTTGCATTTGATTAAAAACTGTTTTGCCAAGAGTTGAAAAATTGGTTATATAGACAGTACTTTGCTTGTTTTCGTAGCATAAAGCATTGTTTATTAAAGACAAAGAGAGAGACAGACAGACAGACAGACAGACAGACAGACAGACAGAGAGAAACGTTCTGCGTCATTTCACCCCAGGGTCGGATTTTCATTTGACTCCCAAACACCATCTTTATGAAGACTATATATTTTTTGTCAGTTATAATTGGTCTTTGCAGAATCAGTTAAATGGGAGGTTTGTTATGTAATATCTTTCGAGTGATGGTTTCTTTCCATTTTGAGCTCTCAACTCAGATACATGAACTGTAAGTGGAAATCAAATTCTCGCTGACGAGGATTAGGCGTTTTTTTTATCAGATTTTTTTATTGTGATGGCACAGGGCATTGTTCTCACATTATCAGTATTGGTTACATGTGTATATATATATATATATATATATATATATATATAATATATGTATATATATATATATATATACAGTATATATATGAACACATGTAGGCGAATTGTTTTTATGTATAGCAATGTATTTATTGCAGAATAATGCCATGATTTTTTATTTATTTAATGATTACAAAAAGTCCGTTCACGATTTTCTTCCTTAGGCGGAATCATAAATCATTCTTAGGGACCTTAATATGAAAACAATTGCGAATCTGTAATTTTATTAAGCCCTACATCAGAGAGGGCATCAAGGACTATTAGGGTGACGACTCCAAATAAGGATGGAGAGCGTAGGAGGTGTAGGAGTGAGAGAGAGAGAGAGGAGTGAGATTCGTCTTGGTTAATGTACGTATGTGAGGGCTGTAGAGTGCTCTTGAAGATCGCTGAATGGGGTGTTGGGCGATGCAATAAAGTCCAAGGAGTAATCTCTCTCTCTCTCTCTCTCTCTCTCTCTCTCTCTCTCTCTCTCTCTCTCTCTCTCCCTATCTTGAGAATACATGGTAACTCCCACTCTCTCTCCCCCTCTTGTTAAAAAATAAAACTCTCTCTCTCTCTCTCTCTCTCTCTCTCTCTCTCTCTCTCTCTCTCTCTCTCTCTCTCTCTCTCTCTCTCTCTCTTAAGAGGAGAAAGAAGAAATTCCAATGGGAATATTCACAAGAAACAGGAAGGTTTCTTTTCTACCTTTTAAAGTGATAATGATTTATCAGAGTGAGTATTTGGAAATTAGCAGAACATGATGTTATTTCGTCGTTTTTCAGTAATGAATTTTAAATAAAGCCATTGTAGGTTTTTTCCTTTCACTATATTTACGAATAGGTTAAAAAAAAAAACCTTTTGTCCTTCACATTGTGAAAGCCGTTGCGATTGCACTTGATACTTTTAGAAGTTTTTGAACAGTAAATTAAATGTTTTACTGTTGGCAGTATCCATGCTACTATCTTTCGAAGATAGCAGGACCATCTAGTGCCATCTCAGATGAGCAGGGTTCAAAACTGAACAATGCCATGGGTGACACTCCACCCGAGCATAAATATACTGTTGCGAATATTTTGGTAATTGTTTATATCTTGTAAAGATTTCAGGCCTTCCTCGTCACAGATATATAAAATTTACTTCCTCAACGGGGTTTTGATATTTAATTTTTTCTTTTTCTCTAAGCAACTTATTTCGTGCAAGCTTTCATTTATGATTATTTGCTTTAATTATTTTGATTTTTTGGTGTAAATTCTTCGTGGATGTTCCTTTATTCCTTATTAAAGTTTTTTTTCGATGGGTCAGTAGTTATATTATTTCCGTTATTCGAAATTGTGCGTCTGTATAACACTATACATTTTCTTTTATTTTTGTTTTTGTTTTAGTATCGTTGCTGGCTTTTAACTGACTTAGGCTATCAGTGAATTTCACTCGAAGTAGAATGAGTTATCATGTTCCCTTTTGCCTTGAGAACGTGACGCAAGTAGTATGAATTCTTATGCTACTTGAATTGGCATGATACTTGAAGAAGCATGATACTTGAAGTTGCATGATAATTCAAGTAGCATGCATTGTACTTGAATTATAATGCTACTTCAAGTAGCATGCTACTTGTGTTATCATGCTACTTCAAGTAGGATGCTATTTCAAGTATTACGCTACTTTAAGTAGCATGACAATTCAAGTAGAATTCTACTTAAAGTAGAATGCTACTTGAATTATCATGCTACTTCAAGTAGCATGATAATTCTTGCTACTGGTAGTCACGTTTTCAAGGCAAAAGGTTTAAATTGCTACGAAGGACGGAGCAAATAGCCACGAAATATGATTGTGATTACAATTATTTTAACATTTCCGTTATCATGAACGAGGTTTGAAAATAAGTGCAGCATTAGATTTAAAAGTAACGCCTTATCGATACTTTTTTCCAGAAAGAATCAATTCCTGCCATTTTAAATGGAATGTTTCTTGGTTAAAATTGATGAATCATCATCATCATATACTGTCCATCATTTGTAGAAAAGATCATTGAATATTTTGTTTTTATAATTGCGACATTTCATCTGATTCCCACGAAGAAATTTCACATTCATTTTCAATGGTAAATATAAAAGATTTACTACTAAATATTAATCATACAAACTAAAAAAATCCATCTAAAATCTCCCTCTCCCCCCTTCATTCCTCCACCCTCTCTCTTTTCCCACCTCTTTCTTCTCATACATGTAGACAAAAATAACATTTAATCGCAAAGAACGATTAAAGTGAAGAGCCAGCCTCTGAATGATTGTTTCAAATAAATCCTACGGATTCCAGTAAAATGCTAAACCTTTATTCCCTTCCCGAGGAATGATTCCTGGTAGGGATTTTAAAAGGGGGATTATTTTTTTTTTGACGTGAGGAAAAGGGTAGTAAGAGAGAGAGAGAGAGAGAGAGAGAGAGAGAGAGAGAGAGAGAGAGAGAGAGAGAGAGAGAGAAGGTATTGCTATAAAAATAAGGTAAGAAGAAATAAGTTTGGTCTAAATGAATAGAGAGAGAGAGAGAGAGAGAGAAATAGCTTTAGGAAATAAGCAATGGGAAATATGTTTGATCCAAATGAGAGAGAGAGAGAGAGAGAGAGAGAGAGAGAGAGATCTTTTCAATCCATATTGTGTTACGTGAGTTCGTGAGGAATAATGAATTATCAATTCAATAACTAGGAATTATGTAACAAAATACCTCAGGGCTTTTATAATTATTATGAGTGATAATTCCATTTGAAAATCAAAGCCCAATGGCTTTGATGTTTGACTTGCTGTTAGGAAATTAAATTATTGTCAGATGATTCCTCTTGTGTGATGTGGAGCAAAGAGAGTAACATTACGTTTGCATCGTATTTCGCTGCGTTGGATTCAACGAATAAATTTATGACATGAAAGGAGGCGATATATATATATATATATATATATATATATATATATATATATATATATATATATATATATATATATATATATATATATATATATATATATATATATATATATATATATACACATACAGTATATGTGTGTGTATATATATATATATATATATATATATATATATATATATATATATATATATATATATATATATATATATATATATATATATATATATATATAGAGATAGAGAGAGAGAGAGAGAGAGAGAGAGAGAGAGAGAGAGAGAGAGAGAGAGACTGCAGAGAAAATTAATTACCAATTATAATGCCAGCCTATAGAATTTGCATATAAACTAAACCCAAATATGACGTATAAATTTCCCACCGTTAAAAGTGAAATCATCCAGAAAAATGATTAATCTTGGTCACACTGAGGAAGCGAAGATTAGAAGTATTGATTTACAAGCCGGGGGATTTACCTGAGAGAAAGAGGAGGTTAAGATTAAAGGTTATTAACCTAATAGCTTTAATTCCCCCAGCATCAGAGATAAAGACCAATATTAAGAGGGAAGGTTCTCACGCTGAGAATAGAGGTTTATTAACTTTGTTCCACCAGAGAGACGATGGGGGAAAAGTTTAGGTTCAAGAGGATGTAAAGATCAGTTAGGATTGTGTGTCACTAGAAAGAAGGGTTAAAAATCAAGTGAAATGTGTTACTTGTTTTTATATCTTAACAAATTGTAAGCAGAAACATTTAAATATTTGAAAATGTTTCATTAATGCCCATTTGTAAAGATCAGTTATTAAGCATGTGTCACTAGAAGGAAGGTTTAAAAACCAAATAAAGTAGGTTATCTTTTATCTTTACTCAACAAATTGTAAGCAAAAACATTTAAATGTTTGAAAAGTGATGTTTTATTTACGCCCATTTGTAAAGATCAGTTAATTTTGTGTGTCACTAGAAGGAAGGTTTAAAAATCGAGTAAAGTAGGTTATTTTTTTACCTTTACTCAACAAATTGTTAGCAGAAACGTTTAAATGTTTGAAAAATGAAGTTTCATTTATGCCTTTTCGTAAAGATCAGTTAAGTTTTTGTGTCACTAGAAAGAAGGTTTAAAAATCAGTAACGTGGTTCATTTTCTATCTTAAGAAATTGTAAGTGGAAATTTCTAAATACTTGAATAATGATGTTTCATTTACGCCCATTTGTAAAGATCAGTTAAGTTTGTGCGTCACTAGAAAGAATGTTTTCTGTAAAGTTGGTTTTGTTTATCTTTACTTAACAAATTGTAAGCAGAAACATCTAAATGTTTGAAACATTAGGTTTTCATTTATGCCCATTTGTAAAGATCAGTTAAGTTTGTGTGTCACTGGAAGGAAGGTTTAAAAATTAAGTCAAGTGTTATTTTTTATCTCGACTCAGCAAATTGTAAGCGGAAACATTTCAGTGTTTGATAAGTAATGTTTCATTTATGCCTGTTTGACCTGACGTTAGATGATATGCAAATGAATGGCGGTCGATAGTCCAAATGTCACCTTCGACAGAGCCAAGCTCAAACGAGGAACAGACGAAGGTCAATGACCTATCAAGTGACCCGTAAGTTAAATTTAGCCGGGAGAAAACGAGGTTAGGATTAAAGGCTGTGATTTATTAGCGTCGAGTCGAGTGAGGAAAGGGAGGGAGAGAGGGAAGGAAGGAAGGAAGGAAGGAAGAAAAGGGAGTGATTTGTCAGCGTTTGTTGTAACTGAAGGAAAACGAGAGGATATCAGGAGGCAGTGATTCATTGGCTTGTCTCAAGGCTAATTCTTTCTTTTTATCTGTTATTTAATCTGTTTCCCTTTGTCTGTCTTTCGTGCAGACACGCATCGTTGTTCTTGTTTGTGTTTATGTGGCTTTTATATTCAAGTGATTGTGTTATGAATTGTTTCCACAGACTTCTTTTCTTACAGGATGAAGAGCTATTTACAGTTTACGGTATTTTCAAACTGTACCTTATTTATTTTTGACTGGTTATAGGGCTCACCAGCTTTGTGAATTTTGTGCATTTTCGTTAAACATCACCATTCTGAAAACATTCGTCTAGAGATGAAAAACAAGTTTGAGATTCGTGTGGCTTGCATGTACCTTCTATTTTGAGATTCGTGCTGCTTGCATTTACATTCCAATTTGAGATTCGTGTTGCTTGCATTTACATCTATCTTGAGAGTCGTGTTGCTTGCATTTACATTCTATTTTGAGATTCATGTTGCTTGTATTTACATTCCAATTTGAGATTCGCGTTGCTTGCATGTACATTCTATTTTGAGTTCCGTGTTGCTTGAATTTTCATTCTATTTTGAGATTCGTGTCGCTTGCATTTACACTCTGTTTTGAGATCCGTATTGCTTGCATTACATTCGGATAGAAAAACCTGCATAAACAGGGAAATGGAGTGAAAAATAATTGATTAAGAGGTAAATAAGTATGTCTTCACGATATTTTGCCGGGAAGTGATCCGTGGAGCTGCAGAATCTGCGTAAAAATTATACGTAGTTAAATGATTGATGCGATACCTCAGATAGGAAGAGAGCAGAATTACTCATCTGGATTTTCGTATTTCACCAGGGATCTGCAACCGACAACTTCCAAATGATTCCATTCCTGTGATAAAACCTCGGACTTTGAAATCTCAGACACTTGGCAGTTAATGACCCGTAACTTGCGAGCACTTAGGAGATAATCCTTGGCGTAGGGTAAGTGGATTTACTTAGGGAGGAAATCTGAAATCTCTCTTTGATTGATAGAGGAGGAGATGGAGGTCGAAGGTGCATATTTGAAGGCACTCTTGAAATTCGTTGAACAGGGTTGTTGCACGATGCAATAAAGGTGAAGGAGAAGATTCATTCTCTCTCTCTCTCTCTCTCTCTCTCTCTCTCTCTCGAAATCCCAAGTTGAAAGGAGAGGAACGGACTTTTTGTCATACCCTTTCTTAGTGGATGATTTAGGAGAACAGGTTCTTGGAAGGCGTCCTAGTGTTACAGTTTTTTCCATTTATATCTTTTGTGTGTGTACGTGTTTTTAGGAGGAAGATGGAATAAATGATTCCTTTTCCGTCTTTTATTTTGCATTAAGAGAATGTTTCTCTATATGTCTGATGTGCGTTCAGTAGGAAACTGAAAACGAAATCATTATGAGTTGTTCTGGCTTTTCATAATTTTTTCTGAAGGAATTGAGATAAACAGATATTCTCCTCATGGTATAACCAGTTTTGCCCTTTTACTGACGAAGGGACCTAAGTTTTTAAGCAGCGAGAGAGCAGCTGCAGTAATTAGGCCACGAGAAAAAAAAAGAAATGGAATTCCAGAATTGTTCGTAGACGGGAAAAGTTTAGAAAGCGTTTTACATTGAGCAATTTTCACGGTATTATTTTGGAGGGAATGGAGTTTTGTTTTGTAACTCGGGAAAACGGCAGAGATAATGATGTTTGGTAATAGTATCGTTATCATTTTCATTATCATTATTTAATTAACTTAATTATTAATATTAATAGTAGAAGTTGTGGTAATTTTTCTGAAGTCTAAATGTATCTTCCCGGAAAATATTGACTTTCGAATTTCATTAAAGTAATTGCTCAAGATATTTTCACATTTCATAAAGTAATTGCTCCGGATTTTGCACAATTTATGAGTTAATTGTTAAATTTTTTCACATTTCTTAAAGTAATTGCTCAAGATTTTTTCGTATTTCATAAAGTAATTGCTCAATTTTGCACAATTCGTAAGTTAATTTACTCAAGATTTTCTCACATTTCACAAAGTAATAACTCAAGATTTTTTCACATTCATAAAGTAATTGCCCAAGATTTTGCACATTTCGCAAGCTAATTGTTAAGATTTTTTCACATTTCATAAAGCAATTACTCAAGATTTTTTCACATTTCATAAAGCAGTTGCTCAAGATTTTGCACATTTCATAAATTAATTGCTCAAGATTTTTTCACATTTCATAAAGTAATCGCTCAAGATTTTTTCACATTTCATAAATTACTCAAGATTTTTTCACATTTCATAAAGTAATTGCTGAAGATTTTGCACATTTCGTAAGCTAATTGCTCAAGATTTTTTCACATTTTATAAAGTAATCGCTCAAGATTTTTTCACATTTCATAAATTACTCAAGATTTTTTCACATTTCATAAAGTAATTGCTCCAGATTTTACACATTTCGTAAGTTAATTGCTCAAGATTTTTTCACATTCATAAAGTAATTACTCAAGATTTTTTCAAATTTCATAAAGTAATTGCTCAAGATTTTGCACATTTCGTAAGTTAATTGCTCAAGATTTTTTCACATATAAAGTAATCACTCAAGATTTTTTCACATTTCATAATGTAATTGCTCAAGACTACGTTACGTAATTATTTGACAGTCAGGCATTCCAAATACGATTCCAAATTCCTACTGATAAATAAACTCATAATTTTCTTTAGACAGCAATAATCACGTGAACTCCAGAATCCAGTCTTGATGCGTAAAAAAACTGAATTAAAAATGGGAGACTGAAGGAAAAGAGCATTTTACCTTTGATTGCTATTGCAAATGATATCGTATGTCCAAGTAACGACCGGAAGCAAGTTTTCCGAAGGATTCCAAAGGATTCCAAAAGAATCCCATTGAATTCCAATAATCTCGTTGCCTTGATTCTTTTTCGAGACCCGCTTCCTTGTCGGGGTTGCATGGGAGGTGGGTTTTAATGTGTGGGGAAGAGAGAGAGAGAGCTCGCGGAGAAAGTAGTATGAGACAAGATTACACACCATCAAGGGAGACAGATTGGTACTGCAGTGATGTTGCTGAGCAGAGAGAGAGAGAGAGAGAGAGAGAGAGAGAATGTGACTGTACTTGATGTAATTGATTCACCAGTTAAAAGATGAATGTAGCAGTGGGCATTATTGTTATTATATCTTAGATGTCACCTCCTGTTGAAAGTAACTATAATATATGTTTATGTGTTTATATATATATATATATATAATATATATATATATATATATATATATATATATATATATATATATATATATATATATATATATATATATATGTATGTATATATATATATTTATATATATAATATATATATATATATATATATATATATATATATATATATATATATATATATATATATATATATATATATATATACAGTATATAAT
>NC_089793.1:25147823-25150323 GCF_040412425.1 Macrobrachium rosenbergii | reverse complement strand
ATTGACATTTAGATTTATCATTTTTAAGCTAGTTAGGTTCGATTTACGCTATTCAAGTCCTTTTTGTTTTCATTGTTTTATGCTGGTATTTGACAACATAACTCTTTTATATTAAGTATGTGCGTGTAAGGTGCATACTTGTGAGCATATATGTGCGTGTGTGTGTGTGTACTCGTGTGTTTCTATGTATAATGGACATATCACTGTTTATCACGCAGATGGGCAGACGTGCATATACAAACAAACGGTCGCGCGCGCTCTTTATGTTTACTTTCATATACATACATGTGCGCGTGTGTATATGCATATAAAATTATTTTATTACATATATAAACATATATATGTGTGTTTATGTATATATATGTATATATATATATTTATATTGATATAATTATATATGTATATGTTTATATAATTTATATATGTATGTGTGTGTATGTGTATATATTTATGTAGTATAAGATATAATATATATTTTATATGGTACGAGTCAATAAACCTTTCGCTGTTGTTTTCTTCATGATCGTACCTAAATGGCGTTCTCTTCGCCTATCTCCGCTCAAAGGCTTCCCATCTAAATCCCAATTTTGCTACTTTTGAAGCGCCTGTACCTTCCGATTATGTAACGGGCGAGATGTTTGTTTTAGTGGCAATAATTATGTTGTCCTTCTTCTTCTTCTTCTTAGTAATTATCTTGTCCCGCTTCTTACTCTGTTTCTTCTTCTTCTTCTTCTCCTTCTTCTTCTTGTTCTTGTTCTTCTTATTCTCCTCCTCCTCCTCCTCCTCCTCCTCCTCCTCCTCCTCCTCCTCCTCCTTTTCCTTCTTCTTCTTCTCCTTCTCCTTCTCCTCCTTCTTCTTCTCTTCCTCCCTTCTTCTTCTTCTTCTTCTTCTTCTTCTTCTTCCTCTGCGGACCCATCACGCGAGGTGGGTCTTGATGAAACGTGATTGCCCGACTTCTCTACTCATTATATGCAAATTAGCTTTATTCTTTTATACCCTCTTTTCAGGTTCTTGCTTCCTGTGTGCTTGTTCCCGGATGGTTTTATTTGCTCTTTTACTTTTTGTTGGTTACTTTTTGTTGTTCGTGCGGGGGACAAGGTATTCATATTTTTTTTACTTGTTTGTTTTAAATTATTTCTTGACGTTCACTGTGTTTGGGGACCAGTGTTTGATTTTTTGTGAATTTTGGTGTTTTGTGGGTCCTTACGTGCTTCAGGTGACCTCTTTCACGTTACTGTAACTGCTGTAACTGAGGATATGCTTGAGTGTTGTTCTTGATGTTGATATCATTTCCAGTTAAGTTTAAAAAGAGAGACTATTCAGGTGTGCGTATATATATATATATATATATATATATATATATATATATATATATATATATATACAGTATATATATGTGTGTGTGTGTGTGTGTGTGTGTAGAATCTACTGGTCACCCTTTTACCAGATACATATGTAATTGTAATAGCCTCATTGTCCTCTTAACTTTCCAAATTCTTCGCTTTTTTGAATACGCTTGTCACTACAAAGCCTTAAGATCCAAGTGCAAGAAATTTGGAGTGGTTGTGATGTCCGGTAGCGAGAAGTTAAGAGGGCATTGTGGCTATTACAATTATATATGTATCTGGTAAAAAGTGACCAGTAGATTCTACATGTATATATTTCAGCCTTAAAAGCAATAAAAGCGATTGCCCACTTGGCTACGATGGTGAGGATGGGTCTATTCCAGCTCTGATAAATATATCTGAAAACGACAGGTATGTGTGTGTACGAGAGGCGATAGACTTTTATCCCTCTCGTGGTCAGGTCAGCATCGTGACCTCGTCGTGGTTATGATGACACGGGTTCATTTTCCGCTACCGGACATCACAACCTCTTCAAATTTCTTGCACTTGGATCTTAAGGGTTTGTAGTGACAAGTTTATTCAAACAAGAGCGAAGAATTCGAAAAGTTAGGAGTGCATTATGGCTATTACAATTGCACACACACACATATATATGTATGTATGTATGCATGTATGTATGTATGTATGTACGTACATATAAATATAATTTTTCTTTATGGAAGCAGATTAAAGTTGAAATCATATATGTATACCTATACTGTATATGTATATATATATATGTATATATATATATATATATATATACTGTATGTATATGTGTGTGTGTATTCAGCATCAAACTTATTCACTTAAGGTCAGAGAACCTATTTTTGAATCATGGATGTACCCCACGTGTATGGGAGATTTCTCCTCAGATAAAATTTAGTAGCATGAAAGGTAAAGAAGAAAAACAAAGTAAAAGGACAACTAAAAATAAACTTACATTCTTTTGAACTGGTCTTTGACACATCCTAGAACGTAGTTTGCATATTATATGATTTTTTGATTCTAGATTATTTGCGAACGTGTATGGTTTCTAGCAATATTTTACGAGACCGTTTCTTTATCTAATGGATGATGTTTACTTTCACCTGAATTTTTTTTCTGTTTTGATA